>NC_085992.1:18595850-18895850 GCF_030014385.1 Trichomycterus rosablanca
GTAATGTAGAGACTGTAGTACCAGAATTAGAGGTGGTAGTAGAGTCTGTAGTGTTAGTATTATAGTAGTAGTCTATGCATAATAGTATTATAGTAGTAGTATGGTGATAATGTCATGTCTGTGGCAGAAGCAGAATTAGCAGTAGTAAGATAATCTGTAGTGTTAGTATTGTAGTAGTAGTAGTAGTATAATCTGTACTGTTAGTATTGTAGTCGTGGTAGTAGTAGTAGAATATGTAGAGTTAGTATTGTAGTAGTAGTAGTAGAATATGTAGAGTTAGTATTGTAATAATAGTACAGTAGTAGTGAATGCATAGTATTATTATAGTAGTAGTATGGTGGTAATTTAGAGACTGTAGTAGCAAAATTATAAGCAGTAGTAGAACCTATAGTGTTAGTAGCAGTAGTAGAATCTGTACCGTTAGTATAGTAGTAGTACAGTAGTAGTAAATGCATAGTATTATTATAGTAGTAGTATGGTGGTAAATTAGAGGCTGTAGTAGCAGAATTATAAGCAGTACTAGAATCTGTACTGTTAGTATCATAGTAGCAGTAGTAGTACAGTAGTAGTAGTGAATGCATAGCATTTTTATAATAGTAGTATGGTGGTAATGTAGGAGGCTGTAGTACCAGAATTTGGGTTTAGTAGTAGAGTCTGTAATGTTAGTATTATAGTAGTAGTAGTAGTAGTAGTAGTAGTAGTAGTAGTAGTGAATGCATAGTATTATTATAATAGTAGTATGGTGGTAATGTAGGAGGCTGTAGTACCAGAATTTGGGTTTAGTAGTAGAGTCTGTAATGTTAGTATTATAGTAGTAGTAGTAGTAGTAGTAGTAGTAGTAGTAGTAGTGAATGCATAGTATTATTATAATAGTAGTATGGTGGTAATGTAGGAGGCTGTAGTACCAGAATTTGGGTTTAGTAGTAGAGTCTGTAATGTTAGTATTATAGTAGTAGTAGTAGTAGTAGTAGTAGTAGTAGTAGTAGTGAATGCATAGTATTATTATAATAGTAGTATGGTGGTAATGTAGGAGGCTGTAGTACCAGAATTTGGGTTTAGTAGTAGAGTCTGTAATGTTAGTATTATAGTAGTAGTAGTAGTAGTAGTAGTAGTAGTAGTAGTAGTGAATGCATAGTATTATTATAATAGTAGTATGGTGGTAATGTAGGAGGCTGTAGTACCAGAATTTGGGTTTAGTAGTAGAGTCTGTAATGTTAGTATTATAGTAGTAGTAGTAGCAGTAGTAGTAGTAGTAGTAGTAGTGAATGCATAGTATTATTATAATAGTAGAATGGTGGTAATGTAGGAGGCTGTAGTACCAGAATTTGGGTTTAGTAGTAGAGTCTGTAATGTTAGTATTATAGTAGTAGTAGTAGTAGTAGTAGTAGTAGTAGTAGTAGTAGTGAATGCATAGTATTATTATAATAGTAGTATGGTGGTAATGTAGGAGGCTGTAGTACCAGAATTTGGGTTTAGTAGTAGAGTCTGTAATGTTAGTATTATAGTAGTAGTAGTAGTAGTAGTAGTAGTAGTAGTAGTAGAATCTGTAGTTTTAGTATTGTAGTAGTAGCAGTAGTAGTAAAACCTGTAGTGTTCGTATCATAGTAGCAGTAGCAGAATCTGTACTGTTAGTAATTGTAGTGGTAGTAGTAGTAGAATATATAGAGTTAGTATTGTAGTAGTAGTAGTAGTAGAATATGTAGAGTTAGTATTGTAGTAGTAGTAGAATATGTAGAGTTAGTATTGTAGTAGTAGTAGTGAATGCATAGTATTATTATAGTAGTAGTATGGTGGTAATGTAGAGACTGTAGTACCAGAATTAGAGGTGGTAGTAGAGTCTGTAGTGTTAGTATTATAGTAGTAGTCTATGCATAATAGTATTATAGTAGTAGTATGGTGATAATGTCATGTCTGTGGCAGAAGCAGAATTAGCAGTAGTAAGATAATCTGTTAGTATTGTAGTAGTAGTAGTAGTGAATGCATAGTTTAAAAGTAGCAGTACAGTGGTAATTTAGAGGTGGTAGTAGTAGTAGAAAAGCGGTGGTAGTAGTTAGGGTAGTATGGTGGTGAATGGTAGTGAATGCATAATAGTATTATAGTAGTAGTATGGTATGTAGTGGTATACTAATAGGTAGAAGTAGTATGGTGGGGGTGTGGGTAGAATTAGTGGATTTAGTGAAGTTGTATAGAATTAGTAGAATTAGTAGTTGCATTAGTAGTACAGTAGTACTGGTAGAATTAGTGGAAGTTGAATAGAATTAGTACCATTAGTAGAATTAGTAGATACATTAGTAGTACAGTAGTAGTGGTAGAATAACAGTGGTAGTAGAAGAAGTGTAGTGCTGGTGGTGGTAGTACTAGTAGAATTAGTAGTATTATTATAGTATTAGTAGCAGTAGTATGTTGGTGGTAGTAGTAGTATATCCAGATTTTATTAGAGAATAGCAGCATGGCCTTAAAAGTCCAGGGTGGTGCCTGACATACTGCAACCCTGACCATAATAAAACAATTTATAATGCCTATATTTATGATGCCTATCAGGATCTGTACTGCACACGGTTTCAATTATGTAAGAAAATGAATTATTAGCAACATTTATTTAATAAAGATAGATTTATTTTTCTTGTCCACTGAGCATAAACTTTTTGTAAAGCATTTATTGTGTCATTAGTCTTCACTATGTGAACAGGTTTCTAAAATCCATTAATTTATTCCTGATGTTCTGCAGACGTCTGGTGCTAATTTCCCCTCAGATCATCAAGATCACCTGACTGCTCCGAGAGCAGGAATGAATACAGAGCTATCAGCAAAGCCATCATATTAGTCACTGGGGGCCGTCATGTTTTCTCACTTTGGAACTAAAGTCATTCCAGATGCGCAACAGTATTCTTGTACCTAATGTTTATTTTTATTTTTTTCTCTCTTAGAAGTTCCCAGCAGACATTGCTAAATACTAAACTCTGTGAACAAAGTAGGTTACTGCCCTCTTATATTAAATTACTACAAACTCTTGGGAATATACAAAGGACTTGTTTCATTTTCCTTGAAATATGGAAGGGGGGTGCATGTGTATGGGGGGTGTTTAAAAGGGACATCCTTATTTTGAAGAATTTTGTACAGCATTAAGTGTGTTAGAATTTATTTTTGGGAAAAAATATGTGAAATGATTAGACGTTAAACTATAATAATTTATGTTTCGTACAACATTAAGCTTTTGCCCTGGCGTGCCGCCATAATGCCTGGTGCATCAGTGACTACGTCCTTTACATTTACATTTTTGGCATTTAGCAGACACTTTTATTCAGAGCGAAGTGCTTCCATAGTAATCATTACCTTACTCTAGTTTAAGTAGACAACAGTTCAAGAACACAGATCTGCAGAAACCCTGTTAGAACCAAATTAAACAAATAAGAGCATTAGTACGTATGTGGCACTTTAAGTGCTTAGTAAAGAGGTGATGAAGGTTTTTAATCGTCTTTTGAAGACAGTGAAAAACTCAGATGTTCGTACAGACAGAGGAAGCTCGTTTCACCACTTGGGTGCAAGTGCAGAGAAGAGCCTTGATGCTTGTCTTCCTTGAGTTCTGGGTGGAGAATCAAGTTGAGCGAGGCTAGTAGCTCAGAGGTTGCATGGTACAGAGCGGGGTTTTCTTAGACCTTGAAGGTAACTTGGAGCTGGTCCATTTTTGGCTTTGTAGGCGAGCAACAGTGTTTTAAACTGAATGCGTGCAGCTACAGGAAGCCAGTGAAGAGAACGCAGCAGTGGGGTGATGTGGCAGTGTTTAGGTTGGTTAAAATCCAGGCGAAATATACAGCAGCTTTTTGGATGAGTTGCAGAGGTTTAATAGTGGACATAGGAGCACCTGCCAGAAATGTGTTGCAGTACTCTACCTGTGAGATTACAAGTGACCAGACAAGAATCTGAGTGGTCTCCATGGAAAGAAATGGACAAATCTTATTGATGTTATAGAGGAGGAACCGGCAAGATCATGTTAGCTACATCTGGAGAGAAGGTCAGCTGGTTATCCAGGACAACACCAAGGTTTCATACATTATCAGATCGTCTGATCTGGAAGTCATCAGGAGAGATGACTAGGTCTTGGGTTAAAGATTGATCTCTAGGAATAAGTAACATGAAGCTGGTTGGTTAGGCAAAATGAAATGGTTTATGGGAGTAACTCAAGTCTGTGCAGAGGAGCAGTCATCAGTACACTGAGTTATGGAGAGGGTAGCCAACTCCAGCTAGTGTAAGTGTCAGAAACGCCGACAGCTAATGTGGACCACTTGCTTGGGGATCTTCCCTGCATAACCCTGGCATCCACATACCACATGCTCTGCTGTGAATAGAGTACTTGGAAGTGTCAACGCTTTCCCTATGGAAAGTCCGTGCTGCGACTCTGAAGCGGCCCATCAGCAGCACATATTATAACCTTAGCTAACAATTTCTATTTAACATAGCAATGGTAGAGCCTTGGGTAGAGCCTTGGGTTATCAATTGAAAGGTTGAGAGTTCCAATCCCAGCTCTGTTGGATCCTTGAGCAAGGCCCTTAACCCTCTCGGCTCCAGGGGCACCGTACAATTTCTGACCCTGCACTCTGAACCCAGCTTCCAGAAAAGTTGGGATTTGCGAAAAAATAATTTAATTGTACTGTACACCAGTATATGTATATATGACAAAGCCATTCTATTCTATTCCATAAAAGAACACATCGTAACGTGCAACATCTGTTTGAATTAAACTTTCGTCTACTATCACTAAGTCACTAAGACACTAATATCCGCAGTTGCTGTCTGGCTGATGAAAGCACCTCTCAGTTTTGGAGGCTAGTAAGCCTGATAGTTAGTTAGCAAGCTTATGATATCACCCATTTGCTAGCTGTAGTGAACAGATAAGATTGTGGGGTCACATACCAGGGCTAAAAACTATTTAGACAAGACAGAGCAACATATTATTATTATTTAAATTACAATTATTGTTATTGGGGCTCTTGGGTGGTTCAGAGGTAGATTGTGCTAGTCCACTACCACTACCAGCATTCGAATCCCCAGCAGTGGTATCATACGGACATGACTGGATACATCTGGAGAGAGGGAATGGCTAAGTCCATGCAATACATTAGCATCCTGTGTGTCATCACACCCATTTAGTCTGAGGAAACCGGACATATTGTGACCCTGACCTGGATAAAGCGCCAGTAAAACATGAAAATGAAAGTACACAAATACCAAATGTATTTCATTTGGCTGAGCATAGGCTTGTTGGACATCTTCATTTTCATAAGCGCCTTGCCTTACATCACCGACCATGGGAGTGCTGTATTTCTATGATGTAGTAGAGTAGTAGTAATGATAGTACAGTACTCATATTAGCAGTAAGGTTAAAAACCAGCTGAATTGCTCCTTTAATCTGGGTAAATTAAATGGAATTTGTGATATGGAACATTTCCTGTATGTCTGTGTGCATTTTGATGTGTAGTAAGATGAGACGTGCAGTTGGCAGGTTGCCCAGAATACATTGCATAAACTTTTCATGCAGCATTTTCTTTGCACAGCAGTTGAAAAAATAACGCAACATGTTTCTTAGGCAGTACATTCTGGAATTGGGCCTAAAAAATTACTCAAAGAGCCAAGTACACCAACACCAGAGCCGATGCTGATTGGTGGATTGTAGAGAGAACTGTGGAAGAACTGTTTTCCCATCTCTAAACCCTCTGGTCATAAATTTTACATTGAGTAAAACTGACTGGCTTCAGACAGCCGGGCGTCTCTTTTTATTAAAAATGTAACCGACAGATTGGTGCATATCTGTTACCTGAGCTAGCTTTGGCAATTTCCTAAACCGGAATATTTTGATCTGTGGATGTAAAAAAAATCAGCAGTCCAAGCCAAAAAGAAATACAAAGCCCTTGGTTCCAATATACTTGCATTCTCTTTCCTGGAGGGCATTCTTGCCTACACTGAGAAAAAAAAAAAAAAAGCACAAGTACTTCGGTTCAAGCACATTTTCCATTAGCCGTTAGCGGCAGGTGTAAGATAGCTGCAAACAAATCATCATCTCAGAGCAGATAAAAAGAAACATGTATTAGGTAAACAAGTGCTAGATAAATGTGCACATGCAGTCCAGAACATGCACTCGCATTCCCCGAACAGAAGCCTAGTGCAAACCTAAATAGGCCACTGTATACTGTCAGCGTTTATTGAACAAATGACTCGGACCTGGGCATACTTCATTACGGGGATTATAGATTGTTTCCTGTTGGTAAGTGCTCTGGGAAAACAAATGTGCAGCTACACAGGGGACCTTCTGCCTTTAGAGGAATTGGGAGCACCAGTGCTGCAGCATTTAACCAATGGGTTTATTTTATGTATCTGTAGGCACTATTTTAAATACAATTCACTGTGTAGGTAAGTTGAGTACAGCAGTCTCCACTTACGTCTCTAAATGTATCCCCAGCAGATGCCTGAAACCATAAATAACCTCAAACTCTGTATATACGTATATATATATATACATATATATATAGCCACACTTTATATTTTGGTTGGAAACGGTGAGCTTATAGTCTGGATTTAGCGCCATCTGATTTCTGCCTTTTTTTTAACCCCTTAAAGAAGCTTTAAGGGGAAGAAGATTTTTATGTGATGATGATGTGAAGGCAGCAGTGCATCAGTGGCTAAGCACTCAACCAAAAACTTAAGCTGATGGCATTAACAAGTTGGTACGACGCTGGGAAAAATGAATCGGAAGGTGACTGTAGAAAAGAGATGTAATTTGTTTTTGAAATTCTTAATAAATAGAGTTTAAAAAAAGTGCAGAAACTTTTTGAAGAACCCTTGTATATTCATTCATTGTCTGTATTACCACCACTTTATCCTGCTCACGGTCACAGTGGGTCTGATTAATTGGGCGAAAGGTAGAAAACACCCCAAACAGGTTGCCGGTCCATCACAGGGCAAACACACACAAACTCACACCTAGGTCAATTATTAGTAGCTCCAATTGGCCTGACTGCCAGTCTTTGGATGAAACCGAAACACCTAACGTAAACCCACATGGACACAGGGAGAACATGCAAACTCCACACAGAAAGGACCCTGGCTGCCCACCTGGGAAATGTAACCAAGGCCTATCTTGCTGTGAGAACTAGATGAAGGGTGAGCATGAAACAGAGATGGTTAGACTTTCTATTGACCTAGGGTTAAAAAAAATCCTTGCACAAGCTCACTGGTGCTGTTGCAGAACTACTGAAGCATACCCAGACATCATGCAGCAAACAAGGGAAACAAAATACAGGCCAAAGATTTTCCAGTTAAGAGGTCAGTGGAGGCGGAAATAAGTGATAAGACAAGAAAGTCTGCTTAAAATGAATTTCACAAAACACAAGAATGAATCTGTAGATAGTAATGTGATGCCACAGTGTGTAAAATGGCATCTAAGCAATTTTTTGGCCTTTTGCACAATAGCCCTGTACTCTCAATAGGTTTGTTGAAAACACTGATTTTAGCCCGGGAAAGTGGATGTTGCTCAAAAAATATGCCCTCATAAACTCACTAAGCATAAGACAATTATGGATCTTAAAGATACATGTCTTCCTTGTGATAATATAGCTACTTCCTACACAAATACACCAATGAATCCAAGGATCTCAACCTGAAAAAGCCATATTTTAAAGTGCTTTAAGAAGTATACCTTATGGACAAAAGTAGTTTGATGCTTCCTTTAATTACTGACATTAGACACTTTAGCCACGCCCATTGCCAACTAAATTCAATGTAATCACAACAGCCCAAACTTCAACACTATCAAACATCCTCGGGATGAATTGGAATGTCTAACAAGTCTATGCGCAGGTGTCCAGATACTTGTGGCTTTCACATTCTTTCATTTTATTTCATTTTCATATTCTACCAGTGGGGGCGCCACGGTGGCTTGATGGGTAACACTGTCGCCTCAAAGCAAGAAGGTCCTGGGTTCGATCCCCAGGCGGGGCTGTCCGGGTCCTTTCTGTGTGGGTTTGCATGTTCTTCCCGTGTCTGTGTGGTTTCCTCCGGGAGCTCCGGTTTCCTCCAACAGTCCAAAAACATGCAGTCAGGTAAATTGGATACGCTGAATTACCCTATAGGTGAATGGGTGTGTGTCTGCCCTGCAATGGACTGGCGCCCCGTCCAGGGTTTTACTGTGTGCTCTGCGCCCATTAAAAAGCTGTGATAGGCTGCAGCAACCGCAACCCCCCCCCCCCGCGACCCTAATTAGATAAGCAGTTAAGAAAGTGAGTGAGAGTTCTACCAGTGCATTATGCTGGTCATGGTTGTGGTGGCTCTGGTTTTCCCAGAATCAGTGGGTATAATAAATAAATAAATAAATCACTCCGGACTAGGTGCCAATTCATTGCAGGGCCCTCGGCCACCCCACCAGTGCTAAAATCCAGGTTCGAATCTCAGTGGTGCTATCGGCTGGCTGGCGTCTACACATACATAATTGGCAATGTCTGTGGAAGGCCCTGGACCCTGACCAAGAAACCGTGGTAGATGAAAATGAAATAGAATAAAAATATTTGAGATAACATCCAAGAACAGAGGGATTTAAAAATGGGCACGTGTTCTGTCTGTGTTTTGTCAGAGGGGGCTGGAGTCAAGCTAACTTTCACAGGATGACTGGTAATGGTTGGTGTTAGCAAATCATCTTGTCCTTCAAATGATCTCATCAAAGTGTGCTCTGTTATTGTAGCTATTGCCGCCTCTTTGTTGCATTCCAGCTTCACTGTGACAGGTAAAAAGGGCACAGAAAGAAAATGTGAGAAGTCATTGTTTGCTCTCAAACTTCATATCTTTGAGTTTAAACAGTGCCTAAACCAGATATTTAAAACATACTAAACCCCTGTCATGAATAGCACCTCTCTGCCAGTTGCTTCTGACTCTCTGGACTCTATGAACTACACTTGGGACAGTGGTAGCCTAGTGGGTAGAGTTTTGGGCTGTCAGTCAAAAGATTGAGAGTTTGAATCTTGGCTTTGCCAAGCAACCACTGTTAGGCTCTTGAGCATGGCCCTTAACCTTCTCGGCTCCAGGGGTGCCTTACAATAATGGACCCTACGCACTGACCCCAGCTTCCAAACAAACTTGGACATGATGAAAATGAACGTCATTGTACTGTACACATGTACCATGTGTCCTCAGTCAGCCAACCAGGATCTTCCTCCACGACCTGTCATCTGAATACTGATGTTTTTCACCTGAGTCTATTTATGTATAGTGTATGTACGTATATGTTATATTTGCTTACATGCTTTGCAAAGTATTGCTGTCTACTTTAGTAAGCATACTGAGTGTATTTTTCCTGTTTCAATGTGTTGACATGTTTTCGCCACTCTTTGTTGTTTCTCTTTGCCTTGCCCTTTAGAATTGTTTATTTTCTGTTCGCTCTGATTTTTGACTGCTGTGTTTTGGATCTTCCTTTGTCTCATTAACCTCTTCACTTTTATAATCTGCAAATGTCTGAACACTCTTAGTCTGGTGACAACCACACTGAAAATTTTTGGGTTGAGCCAAGCTGCTAAAATCCTCTCTTAATTACTAAGTTCACTGTTTCTGTTTGGGAAAACAGGTCTAGGAACCAGGTTCATAAAGACATGATTTGGTGTGAATGGTCAATAAATTAAATAGAAAGCACACTTCCAAATCTTGTAGAAGGTCTTGTGGAGGGGGGGAGTGGAGGCAACTGTATTAATAGTCTTTTGGACAGATAGGGTCTGTCTGAATACCTAGTGAGCTCTCTATGTAGACAGCATTTTATGTCATTCTTCCCACGCTCCTGAGAAAAAGGCTGTCTAAATTCTTAGATGCCCTAAAATTCTGCCTACTGAGGTGCCTTATTCTTAGTTGATATTCTGACTGAATAACAAGGGAGCATCCATTGCTTCCTGAGCTGTAAAGGCAATCCCAACATCCAGTGCAGCACAGCAACTTTTTTTCACAAAAAAAATTCAAATATGGTGGCATTCTTTTTAAATTCTCATTCATCAATTTGTATAAAGGTGTATAAGCATATTTTATTTGCAAATATGTGCTTGTAAGTGACAATGTACCTATTTTCGCTGCACAGAGGGAGATGTAAGCTGGCATGCTAGAGGGTTGTGTCTTCACCAGCCTATTGGTTTGAATAGAGTGTTAGCTTAATGAGCTAAAACGGCTTAATAATTGAAGATGAAGATATCGAAGATATCCTTTATTTGTCATATATACATATACAGATGTACAGTACAATGAAATTCTTTCTTCCAGCTTGTTTGGAAGCTGGGGTCAGAGCGCAGGGTCAGCCATTGTACGGCATCCCTGGAGCAGACAGGGTTAAGGGCCTTGCTTAAAGACCCAACAGTGGCTGCATAGCAGAGCCTGGATTTTAAAAAAATGCTGTCTTAAAAAAGTGTGTCTAAATAATCAGCCTTCTAAGGTTAAATGTCAGTTAGAATCCTCTCTACTTAGGCAGCTGTCTAGGTAGGCAGTTGGCAGCAAGGCAGCTCACTAGGTTTTCAGACAGACCCATAGTGTAGGAACCTGGAGGATCTGAAGAGATATGGCATTGAAAAAGTGCTCTCACGTTCCTTGTTGTTATTTGATTAAACCCAGTGCTGTTTCGTTGGCAAAGCGAGACGTATTCATTTTTTAAATTAATTAATCAAAGATGTTTGATGTAAGAATAAGCTATGTAACGATAAATCAATTTTAATTAATGTTTTTAATGATCTTTACCCAGTATGCCAAAAATTCTAGAGCTGACTGTAACTCAAAATTTAGAAGAATTTAATATACACTGATCAGCCATTACATTGAAACCACCTCCTTGTTTTTACACTCACTGTCCATTTTATCAGCTCCACTTACCATATAAAAGCACTTTGAAGTTCTACAATTACTGACTGTAGTCTATCTGTTTCTTGGCATGCTTCCATGATGTTCTTCAATGGTCAGGACCCCCACAGGACCACTACAGAGCAGGTATTATTTAGGTGGTGGATCATTCTCAGCACTGCAGTGACAATGACATGGTGGTGGTATGTTAGTGTGTGTTGTGCTGGTATGAGTGGATAAGACACAGCAATTCTGCTGGAGTTTTTAAACACCTCACTGTCACTGCTGGACTGAGAATAGTCCACCAACCAAAAATATATCCAGCCAACAGCACCCCGTGGGCATCGACCTGTGACCACTGATGAAGGTCTAGAAGATGACCAACTCAAACAGCAGCAATAGATGAGCGATCGTTTCTGACTTTACATATACAAGGTGGACCAACTAGGACACTGAGTGGACACGGTATTTAAAAACTCCAGCAGCACTGCTGTGTCTTATCCACTTATACCAGGACAACACACACTAACACACAACCACCATGTCAGTGTCACTGCAGTGCTGAGAATGATCCACCACCTGAATAATACCTGCTCTGTGGTGGTCCTGACCATTGAGGGTGAACGCAGGCTAAAAAAGTATGTAGAGAAACAGATGGACTACAGTCAGTAATTGTAGAACTACAAAGTGCTTCTATATGGTAAGTGGAGCTGATAAAATGGACAGTGTGTGTAGAGGTGGTTTTAATGTTATGGCTGATCAGTGTATATCAATATTTATTAGATACAAAATAAGCACTGTAACATCACTTTTGGCTGCAGCTATGACTTCAGCTGACCACACAGCTTACAATGTTCTGGTATTTGGGGGTTTGACATCAAAAACAGGAAAGTGCTTTGCCACGGCTGTGCCACGCGCAATACACAATCAAGGGCGAATGCGCATTGCTGCCTAATCAGTAGCCGTTGAACATTGTTTACTGATGCAATATAATGACCGTGACTTTCCGACCCACCCACGGTTCACAGTCCATTACAGAACCCCCAAAACCCCGAGGACTTTCCTGGGAGTGGAGAGAGCGTTCTCGGCTGATAAGAGAAAGTGCTGTCTTTCTTAAGAGGTCTCAGAAAGAATGAACTCGTCACAGCTGGAGGTCTTCACCTTGCTAAACGATAGCAGGTAGGTGAGAGGGAGAAAGAAAACAGGCCGGTGTATCAGTCGTCCAACAGCAATAAAAGAGAGTGAGGAGATAAAGCCGTCTGGCTGTCACACACACACATAGATAATGTGAAGTGGATGATGGGCTTTGTTTTGAGTCAAACAGGGAGTGAAGGGAAAAAAAGAAGACAGAAAAATATCATGCCTTATTGAGAGAAGTCTCCTGATGATAAAAACTGCTGATCTTTTGCCACCTGATGCGTTTTCAATCAAGCACCCCTCACTCTCCTTCACCGTCTGATCCACATTGTTATTTTACAGTGTGGTCGATTCAACGTGTCTTTGATCTTCCAATTATTTACATAGGATTAACCTTTCAGCCCCCTGACTTCGAGCCAGACATCCTATAAAAGCTACCTCTTGTTTTTACTGTTTACCATTTGTCTGATAAGGGTGACAACTCAAGACCTGTGGAGGATGTTTTTCAAACCAGACGTCTTGTTACATGGTTAATTAGCTTAGCAATACAGCTAACAAAGGTCACCAAATAGGCCTGGTTTAAGGCCTGTCCATAGTAATACTTCTTTATCAGAGCTACAGATATTTTAGATTTCAGATATAAGAACAACTACTGTCTCCAGGGGTGTACCTATTTGTACACAATATTTTATATGGCAATAAACACTATTTAATAATGCATCATACATTCAAAACATTTTAGACACAATATTTTAAACAATCCAATATATTTTAATTCCAAAATAAAGTGGCTGATAAAGTGAAATGTTTAATAGCACACTGTGGGTCTGTCTGAAAAATATTAGTTACATTACAGATTACTCTCTACGTAGACAGAATTTATGTCATCCTACGCGCGCTACCAAGAAGAAGGCTGTCTAAATTCTTAGATACCTTAATATGCTGCCTACTAAGGTGCCTTATTTTGAAGCTATAAACTGACTGAATAACAAGGGTTATTAATAAAAGATCTAAATAATCTGCCTTATAAGTTTGGTATCTTATTAATTCACTCTACTTTTTTTATGCATTTTTGTCTTCCGCTGCTGAGAGATACCAGATTGCCAATCAGGGTCCTTACACAGCGTATTAAGACCCACCCACCCACCCACCCACCCATACATAGTCCAGCCCCCACCCTGCAGATAAGGTGGTCAATTAGTATCTGCTACAGGCACTGCCAATTATGCCTGCTAGACCGGTGGCAACACCAAGTTTCAAACCGAGGAGTTCAGAAACTCTGTGCTGGTGTGCCAGCGGAATATCTCGCTGCTCCACCTGGGCACCAGAATCTATTTTACTTAGGCAGCTGGCTGGGTAGGCAGTAGGCAGCAAGGCAGCTCACTAGGTTTTCAGACAGACCCTTAATTGAGAACCCCGTGCCCCTGCTACCATCTGACCATCCTGGCAAATTTCTCTCAGCATACGGTGACAGTTTATATATTTTTTTTAAACTTTAAAAATGTACATGGATCCAGTGAAGCCACCAGTTATAGTGGATCACATTTACCCAGGAGAAATCTGAAGACCTTGCAACAAGGCTAACTAACCTTAAAGAACTTTCCACCCCACCAAACTGTTCATTTTGCTGTATTTATTTATTATATAAAGCCACAATAAGCTTAAAAAACTCAAAATTATTTAGCTACAGGAAATGCAGATATCATTCAATTCCCAGGACATGCAAGCTTAGAAGTGTATGCAAACTTCTGCCTTTCAACTGTCTTCAGCAATAGAGCTGTTCTACGTAGTATGAGATTTTAAACGCAGCCCTGGTGAGTTTGCATGCGAGAGCCTTAAGTATGATGCTACGAGAAATTTGACTTTGACTGAATTATATACTGTATATACTGTGTTGGAGTATGCTGGTCATGTTATCAGTTTCTCAATGTATTTTTGAAACACAGTTTTCTCTTTACATGTATTATTTTTATGAGTCAAAGATCAGCCATCGAATGAGTAACATGAGTTACACTTAGACTACAAAACAAATGTTATACAGTGTATCACAAAAGTGAGTACACCCCTCACATTTCTGCAAATATTTCATTATATCTTTTCATGGGACAACACTATAGACATGAAACTTGGATATAACTTAGAGTAGTCAGTGTACAGCTTGTATAGCAGTGTAGATTTACTGTCTTCTGAAAATAACTCAACACACAGCCATTAATGTCTAAATAGCTGGCAACATAAGTGAGTACACCCCACAGTGAACATGTCCAAATTGTGCCCAAATGTGTCGTTGTCCCTCCCTGGTGTCATGTGTCAAGGTCCCAGGTGTAAATGGGGAGCAGGGCTGTTAAATTTGGTGTTTTGGGTACAATTCTCTCATACTGGCCACTGGATATTCAACATGGCACCTCATGGCAAAGAACTCTCTGAGGATGTGAGAAATAGAATTGTTGCTCTCCACAAAGATGGCCTGGGCTATAAGAAGATTGCTAACACCCTGAAACTGAGCTACAGCATGGTGGCCAAGGTCATACAGCGGTTTTCCAGGACAGGTTCCACTCGGAACAGGCTTCACCAGGGTCGACCAAAGAAGTTGAGTCCACGTGTTAGGCGTCATATCCAGAGGTTGGCTTTAAAAAATAGACACATGAGTGCTGCCAGCATTGCTGCAGAGGTTGAAGACGTGGGAGGTCAGCCTGTCTGTGCTCAGACCATACGCCGCACACTGCATCAACTCGGTCTGCATGGTCGTCATCCCAGAAGGAAGCTGACGCACAAGAAAGCCAGCAAACAGTTTGCTGAAGACAAGCAGTCCAAGAACATGGATTACTGGAATGCCCTGTGGTCTGACGAGACCAAGATATACTTGTTTGGCTCAGATGGTGTCCAGCATGTGTGGCGGCGCCCTGGTAAGAAGTACCAAGACAACTGTATCTTGCCTACAGTCAAGCATGGTGGTGGTAGCATCATGGTCTTGGGCTGCATGAGTGTTGCTGGCACTGGGGAGCTGCAGTTCATTGAGGGAAACATGAATTCCAACATGTACTGTGACATTCTGAAACAGAGCATGATCCCCTCCCTTCGAAAACTGGGCCTCATGGCAGTTTTCCAACAGGATAACGACCCCAAACACAACCTCCAAGATGACAACTGCCTTGCTGAGGAAGCTGAAGGTAAAGGTGATGGACTAAACCCAATTGAGCACCTGTGGCGCATCCTCAAGTGGAAGGTGGAGGAGTTCAAGGTGTCTAACATCCACCAGCTCCGTGATGTCATCATGAAGGAGTGGAAGAGGATTCCAGTAGCAACCTGTGCAGCTCTGGTGAATTCCATGCCCAGGAGGGTTAAGGCAGTGCTGGATAATAATGATGGTCACACAAAATATTGACACTTTGGGCACAATTTGGACATGTTCACTGTGGGGTGTACTCACTTATGTTGCCAGCCATTTAGACATTAATGGCTGTGTGTTGAGTTATTTTCAGAAGACAGTAAATCTACACTGCTATACAAGTTGTACACTGACTACTCTAAGTTATATCCAAGTTTCATGTCTATAGTGTTGTCCCATGAAAAGATATAATAAAATATTTGCAGAAATGTGAGGGGTGTACTCACTTTTGTGATACACTGTATATGGTTATATGGTAGCTGTATAACCTTTCAAATTCACAGAATGCTGTGTAACATGCACTATACCTAGGCCTTCCCCAAAACTTTTTTGTACTCAGCAGAGCATCAGTCCCAGTGCAGACGCGGAAACACTTTTCTTTCAGACTTACATTTATAGCCCATTACCAAATGCTTACGGCAATTAGGAGAAACTAATATGAAAGCAAATTGTCCCTCCAAATATGAAACCATCGTGACCAATCAATACCGGGAGCGTGATGACCTACAAAGAGGTGCCAATAAACGTAGCGGTTATATGTGTTCGGACTTGTGATCCGGCAGCCGAAGCGATTTATTGACGGCTGTCCTGGTAAGTGGTTTTGTCACGGCCGTGTGTCCTCTGATCTCAATCACAGAGATCACACCCAGTGTCAGATAAAGGTCCGGCGCTTCGCAAGAGCCACCGGGCTACAGTAACCAAAGGTCTGGAGTGTAGCGTGCATCAAATAACACAAGGGTCACACCATGGAGCAAAGTGGGAAAGGTTTCAGCTAACGTGGCTGCTAATCGCTTCATGGCAGGGAGCTTAAATCGAGCCCAGTATAAGCAGTGCAGGCAGGGGATTCTGGGCCACTCCCTGGAACAGATGAATAAACAATAAAGGATTTGAGTGAAAGATAAAGAACTGTAAGTTTGTTATCTATGGACTAACAGCTTTCCCATGTTCTGGGCAGCTAGGATCAAAATTCCTCATGTAATTGGGTTGATTCTTCCACTCCACCCCCTCCGGCTTTCCCTACTTCATCCTGTCCAGTGTGCCATGCATTTGTTAATTCAATCATGTCAAAGATCACAAAATTTGACAAAAGTAGAATTCTGGGTGCATGTAAAACATGCTTGGTTGCCCATGATTTCATCTGCCTCTTGATGCATTACAGCAGGCCACTAAGTCTCTTGACTCGAGATTTATATTTATATATTTTATATATTTATATTTACACTGATCAGGCATACCATTATGACCACCTTCCTAATATTGTGTTGGTCCCCCTTTTGCTGCCAAAACAGCCCTGACCCGTCGAGGCATGGACTCCACTAGACCCCTGAAGGTGTGCTGTATCTGGCACCAAGATGCTCCCATTGTTGGCGCTTTCGGCGGTGGACAGGGGTCAGCATGGGCACCCTGACTGGTCTGCGGCTATGCAGCCCCATACGCAACAAACTGCGACTGTGTATTCTGACACCTTTCTATCAGAACCAGCATTATCAGACCACACAGGCCAGCCTTCGCTCCCCACGTGCATCAATGAGCCTTGGCCGCCCATGACCCTGCAATTACCACTGTTCCTTTCTTGGACCACTTTTGATAGATACTGACCACAGCAGACCAGGAACACCACACAAGAGCTGCAGTTTTGGAGATGCTCTGACCCAGTCGTCTAGCCATCACAATTTGGCCCTTGTCAAACTCACTCAAATCCTTACACTTGCCCATTTTTCCTACTTCTAACACATCAACTTTGAGGATAAAATGTTCACTTGCTGCCTAATATATCCCACCCACTAACAGGTGCCGTGATGAAGAGATAATCAGTGTTATTCACTTCACCGGTCATAATGTTATGCCTCATCATGCATTTTTCACATCCATATTCAATTCTAGATCTAGGATATCCTTCTTTCCCCAAAATGATACCCATATTATTTTACAAACCCCATTTCCAAAAAAGTTAGGCCGTTTTGTAAAATGCTATAAAAAGAAGAATCTGTAATTTGTTGATTCTTTTGAATGTTTACATAACTGATAAAAGTTGAAAGAAAAGAATTACAATATTTTTACTGATCAGCTTCATTGTAGTTTGTAAATAAGTGTATAAGCACACACTAATAACCAAATTTTTCTTCATGTCTTCATAGGCCTTGCTTTGTGCAAAGGGGCACAATCACAATTTCA
This sequence comes from Trichomycterus rosablanca, assembly GCF_030014385.1. Lineage (NCBI taxonomy): Eukaryota > Metazoa > Chordata > Actinopteri > Siluriformes > Trichomycteridae > Trichomycterus > Trichomycterus rosablanca. Next base: position 18,613,399 of record NC_085992.1, read on the forward strand.
CTAATATAACTGATTTATTACACCTGTTAGCAACTGTTGTGGCTGAATCACATACATTAAAAAATTGGGAGTGTCCATATACTTTTGTCCATATAGTGTACATTAGCTCCACTTTTCCTTATAACTAGGGCCCTATTAAATTCACTAGAAAATGTGCTTAATTTCACGGACCTCGTATTTTAAAAATCACATTTCACTACAGTCATTAAATTACGCCCATAAATCGAATGATAAAATCAATGTAAGCTACAATACACAGCACACCTACCTTAACGGATATGTAACTACTAGTCCGTGTTTCTGAATCCTGATATTGATCTAATTTTGCTCTTTTTCTGTCTTGTTTTGATACCTAGATTCTATTAAATCCCAATCCAATACGTTCATTTAATCACTGTATATAAACAAATATTTGTTTTTCTGCTCTCCTAGTTCATATCCACTGGTGCTTCTTTACTGCAGGTGGTTCAATGCATACCTCATTTAACACTAATTGAAGTGAAATGAACTGTAGCTACATTTTCCCCTGAACTGCTATAGTCTTAGTCTAGATAGTTTCTCAGGGCTAGATCTTTCTCTGACCAGATTAAGGTTTGGAGAATCTGGCTAAAAGGTGGGTGGAAATAAAGACTTATTAGAGAATAAACAATTGTCTATGTTTATATTTGATCATTTTTACGCCTCACAAAGGTGAAGCTTAAACGAAGGTCCATAACTAAAACAGAAAATTGCAGACTTGAGCTTGTACTCATTGTTTGGCCATGTAAAAATAACACGGCCTGAAAATCGCCAACTCAGACTCCATTTAGGCATGTAGCCATGTGTTTGTGTGAGTTGAATACCAAGGTGGCCTACATTGAAGACTTACAGCTTGTGAAGTGAATGTTGGGTCAAGTTAGCTTACTTAATTACTTCTTAATTTTTAGGAGTTAAGTAGGAGTTTCTCTTGATACAAGTTTACAGAGCACATAAAGTTGGGCAGGGTTTACAGAAGGATGAAGTCTACAGGATGGACCCTGTCAGACATCTGGTGTGTAACGAGTCCACCAACATCAGCAGGGGGACACAAGTTACAGAATCCTGCCCATCTGCCATGCCATTAGGGCCTGCATGGATTCCTTTGCCCCCTGAATGATTCATTGTATTGATTCCTTTAACCAACAATCTCTGTGCCTCAGTGCGTGTTAGTTTGATTAGTTAATCACAGATCCTCTCTAGTTGCTGGCTCCTCTGTTGGGAACCTTCTCAGCAAATCATGATGCTGGATTTAATCCAGGCCAGAAGTAGACACCCTTTAACCTATTTCTGGGAATTCAGCTAGTGTTGCGTCAACCCTAACTGTGTCAACCATAACTGGCAACCCTACTCCCAACATAATATCCCTTTTATTAATTTTATTTATGGAAAAAAAAACAACAACATTTAAACATGATAGAGGTTATTAATTCTGGGGGACACAGTTTGCACATCTCCTTCTGATTCCCATAAAACTCTCTGTATCAAGGTGCTCACTGAGCAAAGGTGAACAGGTGTGTCCTAATCCGCACACAATGCTCTATTAGCTCTATTAGCCTCGGCTTTGGTTGAAATGAAATGTATTGTACCATTTAGTGTGTAGAATGTTATTTGGGACACAGCAGCTCACTTTCACTCAGCCTGCAGACTAATACACACTAAATGGTAGGGTAAATTCATTTTTAATCAATGGCAAGGCTACTGTTTGGAGCACACTGTATAGGATTTTGTGTGCGGATTAGGATAAAGGCCTTCAGCTTGTTTTTTTGCTCTATGTGCAGCCTAAAAAGCTAGTTTTTCAAAATATTATACCAAACAATGTTATGTTAAGTTATTGTATGCATTCTGTAAAACTGTCCTCATTCTTTAAGGATTTAATTTGGATTTTGTTGACAGTTTGTTTACTTGGACAATTACACTCATAAACAAAATGAAAATCATAAATCTACTCCGCACATCTTTTAAACACATTTGAAGCATGTTATTTAAACAGTAGATTGACCAATCAAATGTGTCACATTTAATATACCTACAAAATATTCTATTAATATAATATACATAAATGTTGCCAGATTTTTGACAGTGTGTAGCATCCACAAAATACATTGTGCTGCTCTTTCTAGGAAGGTTCAGACTGCAAATAAAAAGCACTATGATCCGAACTGTAATGCAAGTGCACTATAAACATTCTGCATAAAATGAATATAACATCCCCTTCATCAGAGCAAAAGGTCAAAACGCAGGTAGGACATGAGATTACTGAGAACACTGCTGCCATGCCGCAAGGGTTCGATTATTTAGTACCTGTAACAGCAGCTGTGTGTGTGTAGTGAGATTGTGTAGGTGTGTGTACATTTATTTGAATTGCACTGTGTCAGTTTCAGATTCAGTTGGCACCCCCCATCCCCCAATCATCTTCCTGTGCATCTGAAGTACAGCCATCATTACCTACTTTCACCAGACTAGTTAATTATGCAGGCACTATAAAGAGTTTCAGAAAGGTGAGACCGCTTACCTCCGCCACCGCCAAGAAGACTGGAGTTTGCTGTTGAGGAGACAAAAGAAAGAGAAAAAAATATACATCAGTGGCTGATCTAGAGAGGATTTTTAAGAGAAAACACTTTACCTCAAAGAGGACATGATCATTCAGATGAGAGCAGAAACAGGCATGGATCTTAAAGGTTAAGCACACTCTAAAGCAAGATCTATTTATCATGCAGAACTCGTAAAATGAAAACATGTATGCAACAGCACTCCACCAACACTCGCCGCCTCGCGTGCTTTAAGATGATGGGATACCACGGCAGGGCTGTCGGGAGTTGAACTTGAGCAGATGCTGCGAGGGCCACGCCGAGCTTTGATGCTACGTTTCTGATCTTTCATGCCGGAGCAGCCAGAGGCGGGGACGAGGGTCAAAATACTCCTCTGCCAGCTGAGATAACATGACTGAAACGGTCTGGGTGAAAAGCCTGCTCCTGTCTCCCACCTCCCTGCTCCTAACAGCAACAATCAGCCTTACAAACGGCCTTTAATTTTAAACAGTTTGCTGATGACATCACATTACCGCCTCTTAGATGGCTCATTTTATGGCCAAGGTTCGTGGGAAGGTACGGTCACAAGAGAAGGCATTTTACAATGAAAGAAGTTAAGGGTGGCAGATTATTTAAAAAACAAAAACAAACAAAAAGAACTTTAATTTAATATGCAGCAGGATTTTGTTGTCAGCTTCAGACACGCCTGCTTTCCAGAGTCTGATTAGAGGATTAAGAAGCCACTGTTAATTTGAGCATTGTGGAGAAATGAACCAGACGTCTGCTCAGACATGGAGTTTACAGGAGCTGTGAAGGGAGTTTAGATTTCAATGCTAAATTAATTCAGCAGGATTACAACAAAGAAATAAACAATCTCATGAAAGTCTTTATAGACGGTGAGCTCGGTTTCTATCAAACCATTTGAAATGTTGTTTTTCCCTATTTTTCTTCTATTTTATATGTTGAACAAGTCACTGAAAGAAAAAGCAAACAAAGCTCAATTTTCATAGACTAGTTTTATGAAAAGATCCTGATGATTTCCAAAAATCATTGGGAAAAAAGAAAACCCAAATCACAATGATGTAGAATAGAATAGAACATCTTTATTTGTCATATATACATACAGTATACAGACGTACAGTACAATGAAATTCTTTCTTCATGTATCCCAGCTTGTTTGGAAGCTGGGGTCAGAGCGCAGGGTCAGCCATCGTACAGCGCCCCTAGAGCAGAGAGGGTTAAGGATCTTGCTCAAGGGCCCAAGAGTGGCTGCATGGCAGAGCTGGGATTCAAACTCTCAAACTTTCAGTTAATAGCTCTACCGACTAGGCTACCACTGTCCCATGTAAATGGCTAAAACATATTATTTAATTATTAAGTCCAGCTGATTCCGCCAGTCACTGCTGACAGAAATCAATTATTGGCTTGGATAAGGCCCTTTTCTGTTCCAGCATGACTGTGCCCCTGTACACAAAGTGATGTCTATAAAAACATTGATTTATGTTTACATTTACATTTTTGGCATTTAGCAGATACCTTTATCCAAAGTGACTTACAGTACTGTGACAGTATATTGTCTAAGCAATTGAGGGTTAAGGGCCTTGCTCAAGGGCCCAACAGCAGCAACCAGGTTGTGGTGGGGCTTGAACCAGCGACCTTCTGATTACTAGTCCAGTACCTTAACCACTTGGCTACCACGTCCCATTTATGTGATGAATTGGCAAGTCGAATGTGAACAATGACACACATGCTTCTTGGATAGAATGGGTACGAACCGGGACTGCAGGGACAGTACAAAAATCCTGTCAGAAAAGGGCTTCATAATGATGTCGGACACTCTACAGACACATTTGGCCATGTCTGTGGGAGGAAAAAGGCCGGACAGGGTATCACCTAGTAAAACAGGAGGCAGAGAAACTTGAGTATATTGTGTTCACTTGTGTGTTACCCTGCGTTTAGACCGGCGGCGATTTTTCACCTTTTGTCGCCTGAATCACTGATCGCCTATCGCTCTGTGTTTACACTAAAAGCATCATCATCACCTCTGGGCATTCGGTTGCCAGAGTTTAACTGATTTCAAGCCAAAAATAAGACAAAATGCCATGGCAGTGCAGCATACTTTACTGGCTAATATCTACAGATCACAAATCTGATGTCTTCCTGCTACAAATACAAATTCTGGAGGGAAATCACTTGTCTATAAAATACATCCCTGTGTAGCCACTGTCTGTGCAGGGTTGTGTTTCTTCCTCACAGTTGTCTATTTGCAACAATAGGTTTCTCTTTCATTTCTAGTAGGAACTATTAGGTAGGAACCAAAAACAGAGCATGCTCAGTGCTCAATTCCTATTTTTAATCACCACATCGCTTTGCTCCTAATTTGAATAAAGTTAAACTTAGCTTCTGCTGCTGGAACTCGTCAGCTCTAATTGAAAGTGGTCGACAGCCGGTCACTTTGTCACACAGCATTGCCGCAGGTCTGAACGTAGGGTCACAGCTCTATGTAGGAGTCCACCTATGGCCGGTGAAAACAAGACCCCAATGGCTGAAAACCCCATATAAGTCAGCTGACTTTTTCCAACTCCAGAAGAACCCTGAAGCATTTTGACTGGGCGTGAGTTAAAAAGATTGTGTGTGTGAGTAGGTGGAAGGATAAAAGAGAAAAAGATTTTCTCTTAATATAATGTGCAACTTGTGAAGCAAGCATAATAAAGATTTCAAAATGGGTTTTAAAGCTGCCAGCTGGCAAGGTTTGTTTTTTAGTGCCAAGACGTACTCTATTTAAACCAATTCAGTTACAGTCATTCCCATATAAATGTCTAGACTCGGTGCAGAACACTAGCATTGATTTTAACTGGATTAAAAATACACACTGCTAAAAAAAGAAAAGCCTAACACATTTTTTTAAACTTTAAAAAGTACGGTCATTAAAAAGTACAGCTTTATAGAATATGGCCAAACATAGGTGGACACTCATGCTAATTACTGAGTCACACTCACTACTAACAACTTTGGATAATGCCTCTTTCTGTTCCAGCATGAGTGTGTCCCAGTGCACAAAGCCAGGTCAATAAAGACTTAGATTGTCGAGTTTGGTGAGGAGGAACTCCAGTAGCCCTGACCTCAATCACACGGAACACACTTTGAAATAGATTGCAACGTCGATTGCAAGCCAGACCCTCTAGGCCAACATTAGTGACTGACCTAAAATTCTATTTTAATCGAACGGGCACAGATTTCCACAGATGCACTCCAAAATCTTGTGGAAAGCAGGAAAGGCTGTTTTTGGAGGGGAAGGGGGGTTGGATAGGCACCCTGTCTGGGGTGAGTTATAGAAATATGCCCAGTGATTACAGTAAAACTGGACCCACCACAATCCTGACTATAATGAAGTGGTGATAAGTCATTAAAATGGACAGAAATTAAATTATTATGATGATCTATCTATCTATCTATCTATCTATCTATCTATCTATCTATCTATCTATCTATCTATCTATCTATCTATCTATCTATCTATCTATCTATCTATCTATCTATCTATCTATCTATCTATCTATCTATCTATCTACCTACCTACCTACCTACCTACCTACCTACCTACCTACCTACCTACCTACCTACCTACCTACCTATCTATCTTTCTATCTATCTATCTATCCATCTAGCTATCATCTATCTAGCTATCATTATTATTATTATCATTATTATTATCAACTACAATAATATTAATAATAATAATAATAATAATAATAATAACAGAGTAATAATAATACACATAATATAATATAATAATAATAATAATAATAATTATTATTATTATTATAATTATTATAGTAATAATAATACACATAATATTAATACATATATTATTATTATTATCATAATTATCAATATTATTATTATATTGCAGTTGTGAATAATAATAATAATAATAATAATAATATGTTTTACAGTACTATTATAAATGTTTTTTTTTTTATAATAAAAAATAATAATAGTACATATAGAATGGTAATACATATTATTATTTTTATTATTATTATTATTACTCAACTACAATAATAATACTAATAATAATAATAAATATTTTATAATATATTATTATTGTTATTATTATTGTTATTGTTATTATTATTATTGTTATTGTTACAGCCATTTTAACAATTGACTTTGTCTGGTCCACTAACAGTAGGGGATTTAAAAAAAACAAAAAAGATAATCAATTTGACAGCATTGACAGAGATGCTGTGAGATTCAGTAGGAGAACTCCAGCCTTTTTAATAGCACGCGTACATCCAACAAAGCTGGAGAGGCATATCTCATCTCGGCAGGGACTTTGGTAAATGTGTTCGCCTGCAAGGCAGAACAGAATTCTTTCGCATGGGCTCTTTTATTTCTTTTCTTTTATTATTCCTCTCGCCGTGTGATGCCAGTCACACCGAGACACGCTTTTCATCTCTTTTTTTCTCCTAATTCCCATTTTTTTCATTTCTTCTTCTTCTCTCAGAAGTGTTATATGCGCACACATCTGTAGCCTTCACAGAGGGCCAAAACAAAACTGATCCCTCTGCAATTGATATCAAGGGAAACATTAAAAGCCTTGCAATGTTGGGGGATGATTCCTTATCTAGCAACGGGGAGAAAAACAAGTGAAAGGAAGCTGTAAAAAAGAAAAAGAAAACAACTGGTAAGTGGGGGAACCGGCAACTCACAGCCTGATCTGAAGTGACAGCACACAGGTTGGCCTGAGTCTGAAAATATGCAGAAATCCACATTAGGTCAATAATCCTGCCGTAATGCAAATTTGATAGTTCAGATTAATCACTGCCAGACTCATTCATTCTGGGACTACTCCTACATCCACACCGCCAGCAATTATTCACCTCACGTAGCCCAAATCACCGTTCTCTGGTCCCTAGTTGCCTTTCCTTACCTCAATCTTATTACTAAATGCTTGGTTTTACAAGCAGGGTTGCCAGATTTTGGTAGTGGAAAAACCTGACCATGATCCTAATTACTGAGTAAAGCTTTCTGTCTGTGCTCGCCCTCCAGTGCTGAGATACGGGTTCAAATATCAGCCATACTACCGGCCGGTCAAGGGATGGATTGTCCTGTGTTTTGGCAAGCCCTGCTTTGCACTCGGTGTTTTCTGTGCAACCAGCCCCGCCACAACCCTGAGGATAAAACAGTTGGCTAAAAGTTTTTCAGCAGTAGTTTGGGGAAGGCTTGTTTCTGTTTCAGTATGGCTAAGTCTATTTGAATGAAGCAAGGTCCCTGAAAATGGTTTGATGATTTTGGAGTAGAGGAACTCCATTGGCCAGCACAGATCTCTGATTATTAAGATAAATAAAAAGGGCAGAGGTAGCTCAGTGGTTAAGGTACTGGACTAGTGGACTAGTAATCAGAAGATTGCCGGTTCAAGTCCCACCACCAGCAAGATGCTACTGTTGGGCCCCTGAGCAAGGCTCTTAGCCCTCAATGGCTCAAATAATGTTCATTGGAAGTCGCTTTGGATAAAAGTGTCTGCTAAATGCAACAAATGTAAATAACTGAACACATATGGGTTGAATTACAAAACCGTTGCTAGCCGCAGAGTGCCTGACTATACAAATGCTCCTTTGACTGGATGGGCACAAATTCCCACAGACACTTCAAAATGTTATTGAAAGCCTCCCTAATACAAAGTAAAGACTGTTATAGCCACAAAGGGCAGAGGAAGCAATTCCTCATTAAGACACATAGTTTTGGAATAGCATGTCGGACAAGTTTATGGTTAGGTGTCCACATACTTTTGGTCATACAGTGTATGTTTCTTTTTCATAGGAATGAACATCTTAGAGGAAACAAGGACGGATTATCTGCGTCAACATGCTGAACTCTGTTGTATTGCATTAAACAGGTGCCCCTTACTGGCAAGGCTGTTTATTTTCTGTAGGTTAATGTGCACCATGGAGAAGAGAGAGTTCTGAAAAGTTTTGGAACCCAGACGCACGACTCAAGTCATATCTCTCCTTTTTATGTTTCCTCTCTATCATTCCAAGAAAGCAAGCAGGCAAGTCTCTTGTGCACAGGGCTATAATTTGAGAGAGTGGCTGCGCAGTCATGGACACCAGTATTCAAAAAGCAATTTGGATATTTTCCGCCTGAAACCGGCGAGGTAAAATTCAAGGGAGTAAATAAGGATGCATTCATATGGACAATATTTGGTTCAATAGAAAAATACACACTGATGTGAGTTGCTGCTGTTCATAGGTGAAGTTTTTTTGTTTGCATTACTGGCCTAATCGTGTCTCAAATCACGTTCTATATACTGCATAGTGAGCTCATGGGCCATAATGGTAAGAGCCACGCTGCTGGAAACAGCGAGCTTAAGTTCCAGGAGTTTAAATCCTGGGCTGTACTCACAAATACAGAAGCCACATGGCGTTATGTGAACCTAGCTATTTAGGGGGCATAGAGAGTTGTGTTAGGAAGGGCATCGGGTAAAGAAAACAGTTCCAAATAAAATATGCAGACAGATGACCTGTTGTGACCCATAATGGGAGCAGCCACATTAAAAACAGCAACAACGCTAATGGTTATGTAGTAATTTGATACAGAATGCCTTTAATTGTTTTATATATATATATATATATATATATATATATATATATATATATATATATATACTGTATATAGGTGTACAATACAATGAAATTCTTTTTTCGCATATCAGAGGGTCAGACCACAGGGTCACCCATTACATGGCGCCTCTGGGGCAAAGAGGGTTAAGGGCCTTGCTCAAGGGTCCAACAGTGGCTGCAAGGCAGAGCTGGATTTTGAACTCTCAACCATTATGTTTTAGTACAGTCTGTTTAAGTACAATGTGGATTGAAAGCTTGTAAGCTAACAGTCTAGACTGGACATAAGAACGCAGACGAAGACAGACAAAGGGAGACACATGCCAACAAAAAGATGGAACAGAGGCGTTTTACGGGAGTTCTTCAAAAAGTTTCCCAGCATCATACCAACTTTTTAATGCCATCAGCAAAAAAATTTTTGGGTTGAGCGTGTAGCCACTGATGCACCGCTGCTTTCACATCATCATCACATGAAAATCTTCTTCCCCTTAAAGATTCCTTGAGCGTCCAAAAAGATGGAAATCAGATGGCGCTAAATCCAGACTATAAGCTCTCTCTCAGTCTCTCAGACACGACCAATTAATACTCCTCCCGCCCTCACCGTTTCTAACGAAAATATAAAAGTGCAGCAAGACTTTTATACTTAGCAAGAAATCCAATTTTTGGAATGGTTTTCAAAGCATTTTGGTAACTAGATCATGTATAATTGGATTGGAAACCCTACAGCGTACATAAACCTTTTCAGATGTACCAGTGGTAATTCTTCCCAGATGTGGCCAGCCTACCATCCATAAAGTCACAAAAGAAGTTAGGCAAAGCGACAACAATTACAGGTAGAAGATTAAGTTCACCTCTTTTACCTCTAAGAAGATTTTGAATTAGCCTAGTCCAGGTCCTGATTTAAACCCCACTGAGACGCTGTAATGTGATCTTAATTGGGGACAACGTGTTCTAGCAGCTTTTTTTGGTGTTTCTTAAATCACATCTGACCATCCAGACAAATATCCTTTAAACATAATGTGACAGGTTGATTTGTCTTACTGACCTTGGCTAAGAGAACACAAAAACAGACCGTAATGGTTTGCTTATCCTTATTCACCTCTATTTCGTAAAGTTTATAGAGTAGAACATTGAATATCTCTTCCTGAGATTTTCAATGAAATATGTGGAAAAGTCAGTTTACAAAGCATTTTACCTTCTGTCCCATCATTTTTGGAAATATTTACATTTGTTGTTTCATATTTTCAGAAACTCCCACAACAAACTCCAAAAAAAACATCAATTCATATTATAGCACATGGTTTTAAAGTGAGATATTCAACAAGCTCGCGTTCAGGTGTCCACATACTTTTGAACATTTAGTGTTAGTAAACTCTTGACATCAACTGCATGCCCGATGGCCTTGTACATCTTGTCTTTCCCATCCCAGACCTGTTATAATTACACCTCTGCATCTAACACCTCTCAGTTTAGCTGACCACTGCGATAAACATGAACGTGTGAAAGCCATCCAGTCTTGCCTCAGTGAACACTGTCATGTAACCCACTCAAGCCTGTCCTGCATCCTAGAAGATTCATTTCCTGATGTCATTCTACATCCTGCGCCTTTTGGCGACAATCTACACCTGTCTATTTATGTCTATTTATGATCGGACAGATTCTGTGAAGAATATATGTGTATTTATACTCTGATGACCCGAAATATTAGGACCACGGGTCTGTCTGAAAACCTAGTGAGCTCTCTACATAGACAGCATTTTACATCATCCTACACACGCTCCTGAAAAGAAGGCTGTCTAAATTTTTAGATGACTTAAAAGGCTGCCTACTGAGGTGCCTTAATTCTAAGCAATAATCTGACTGAATAACGAGGGAGCTTCCAATGCTTCCTAAGAGGTAAAGGCAATCCCAGCATTCAGTGCGGCACAACTTTTCTCACAAAAAAATTACAAATATGGGGGACGAATGCATAGCAACGAATAGTGTGCTTTTCAAATGTAAATTCTCATTAAACGTGTACAAGTGTCATTTATTTGCAAATTTGGGCTTGTCAGTGACAATTTAACTGTTTTCAGTAGACAGAGGGAGACCTTTGCTGCCATACTAGCGGGTTGTGTCGCCTCAGCCAATTGGTTAACTGTGTTAGCTTAGTAAGAGAAAACTGTGGTGACATAATCGCCATAATCACTGTCTAAGTAGTGAGTCTAAATAATCTGCCTTATAAATTTGATGTATTAATATAATCTTGTCTACTTAGGCAGCTGCCTGGGTAAGCAGTAGGCAGCAAGGCAGCTTACTAGGTTTTCAGACATATCTAATAAGCGGTCAGATATAAAAGCTCTGACCTGTTATATATAAACACATGACATCAAAAGGAGTCCTCTGGTATCAGGTACTAGGACATTACCAACAGGTCCTTTAACTTCTGTAGTTTGCAAAATGGATCACATGATCTTGGAAGAAACAGGCTTCATAGAACCAGTCAGCCCTCTTACATTGCTCCAATGTCCCAATCTAAGGCCTGCTTGCCCACTGAAGATGGGCAAATGTTAGCATGAACACTTTGAATGGCCTGTGACTATGCAGCCCCATACACAGAAGGGTTTGATGCACTGTGTATTGTGACACCTTGGGAAACACCTCATCACCAGGATTAAAATTATCTGCAATTTAAGCCACAGTAGCTCTTCTGTTGGTCCATACCAGGCAAAATAGCCTTCATGTCATCTGGCATCAATGAGTCTTGGTTTGTGATTTGTCCCTCTTCAGACCACTGTTGTGGGGTACACACCATGGCTGCCCGTGAGCACACCTTGCTGTTTTCTGAGATATTTCAGCCCAGTCATCTGGCTGTAATGATTTGACTCTTATCAAAGTAACTCAGGTCATTAAGCTAATCAAATCTGCTTCATTTAACACATGATCTACAAGTGGCTACCATCATCCCAGCATTTAATACATTCCTGACCATCACTTGTATACTTGTTATTAAATAAGCATTGCCATGCACATTTTGGGTGGTGGGTAAGCTTTGGATAATTGGTGGAAGTAAATACTTCTAATTACTTTTATCAGCTTGAAGTTTTATAACCAATGTTTCAAATAAAATTGTGAATCAACGCTGGAACCTCTATTGCTGTAATGTATGTGGGCGCTTCAGATCCTATATGTGTATGATGAGAACCACATTCTAGTCTTAAATCTAACACTGGTGTGATGTGCCGGTAGCTGGGTGCTGATCATTAGCTGGTGATTGCAGACAACTTTTTAACACCTGTCTACAGTGAGAATGTCCACCCTTGGGCTTACACACACACACACATGTCTTTGAACTCAGCCATTACACACCACAGATAAAAGTAGCACATAGATATCCGTTAGGCAAGCAGAACTCCCACGGGAAAAGTACAATTCTCACCAAACAATCCTCACCAAAAAGAGTGTCCAATACGTTTTTGCCATTTTTTGCTCTCTTTTCTCTCTCTGTCTGTCTGTCTGTCTGTCTGTCTGTCTGTCTGTCTGTCTGTCTCTCTATCTGTCTTTCTTTGCTGCTGAAGACAGCAAACCAAACTGTCTTGCACCCTGTCCTCCCCAAGCTGCTATTAAATGCATGTCACTTTACATCCTTATTTCAACTGTCCTTAGTTTTAGTAAAAAAAAACAAAAAAAAAAACAAAAAAAAAACTTTGATTAAAAAGTTTAGTTTTTTAATACTCTTCACTATTCAAAATTTTGGTAAAGGTGGCACTTGCCCTTCATTCCCAAGTGTTGCCCTCTTCCCAAGTTTCTAGTCTTGGCGATGGTACTGGCCTAACTGGGCGCTTAATAGACAACAGGCAATGTGTGAGAGAGGAAGAGTCGGACGAGGTAAAATGTCTTGACGCTACAGTGACTTCTACTGTCTGAAAGAGGCACAAACCACAGCAGCAAAAAGGTACTGAGAGAGCAGCGCAGGGGCCAACCAGAGAGCATAAAGGAATTGAGAATATTCAAGTTGATACAAGCAAAAATGGGGAAAAAAATCTATACATTAGAGCATCAAATATAAAATTTGATTTGACACTTCTGCAACAATTTCTTTTAAACCTCAACTTAACTAGTCTTATTACCATTTCAAAGTGTATATACTCTGCAGTGCTCTGAAACAGGTCTGTAAAGGGGAAGTCATTGCAGATAACTCGGATGAATAAAATCGAATCAATAAAAGGCCGGACTTGACCTGAGGGAGGAACATAGCCTTCTTTACAGTCCACAATCTCAACTGAACAGTACGTCCTTATATTTGTGTCATCTGTAAATCATTACTTGCGCTACCAGAAAGCTGGGTCAATATTGTGTACACCGATAAGCTGAAACATTATGACCACCCCCAAAACAATTGTGCATGTTACAGTCAGGGATATATTAAATGCTGGGCTAATGGTAATTATGAGGTCTTGAATGAAGAAGATATGATGAGCATAAATACCTGATTGACTTTGATAAGAGCCAAGGCATTATTGCCAGATGAGTTGGTTAAAGTGACTACAAATAATTGATGGGAGCTCACAGACAGCCATTGTGAGTTTGCACCTGAGAGTGATCCAAACAGAGACAAGCCAAAAACCACTGACAGATTGTTGGGTGACATTTATACCAAAGAACACGAAGGCTACTGTGACTCAAATAGCAGATCTAACACTGGGCTCATCTGCAACAACTGACACAAAGTGGAAACGTGTGCTATGGGCACATTTAAATTGTTTTTAAAAATATTGGTTGTACTTTTCTTCATCAAGAGCATTATGATTGTGTCTGTTATGCCGCAAGGGTGTGTTTGTTCCAATTACATGGGTAATTTGCACATCTGTGAAAGCACTATTAACACAGAGGGGTACACACACAATTTAAAGCAACATATGCTTTCATTTACATGTCTTTTTAGGGACATCCCTGCTTGTTTCAGCAAAACAGTGGCAATACACATTCTGCACATTTTACAACAGGAGGGTTCTATGGTATGCAAGTGCATATGTAGCGCATGTATGTATGTAGCGCATTTTGAAGCGCAGAATACAACAACAGAAACGGTTGTCAGGGATAAACTGTTAAACAGGTAAAATGTTATATCAAGCAACAACTAAAACAGTTGGTGTCCTTAAATAAATAATGATTACACAATGTTCTACAAGTGTGTAGAAGCCATTTGATTGAGCTGGCACAGTTTTATGCCAAATACTCTTGCTGATGCAACCCATCTGTTTTCATCCAGGCTTGGGACCTGTTCGGCTGTTCGGACACCCCCACCCCCTTCCTCAGACATGGCTTACATGTCAAATAAAGATCAATATAGATTTGTAAATCATTTCTGTGTGTATATTCATATTTTTTTACTGCTTTTTTGGAATTGGGTTTGTCACACAATTGTAGTGTTTTATTATATTTATAGTGCACTTTATGCACAACAAAAAAGTAATCTGATAAGAACATGGTCACATTTAAGTTGATGGAAATGGTCTTGCAGAGTAGATGTAAATGTCATGAATTTCATGTAGCAAGTTGCAACTCACCTCTTAATAATAATGACAAGATTTCAAGATTAATGCTTATCTCTTATCACATATGCACATGACAAAGCAACAAAGCAAACCAATATTCAAATATTTGTGAACACTAATTCTTTACAATATGTGTCATTTTCTGAATTAGATATTCCTTATTTGACAAACAAGTAAGAAAATACAATTATTAGAAAAATACTGGTTTAATAATAACCATTAGATTTTAGCCTTTTATCAAATATCACTGGTTTTCTCATGAAGTATCAGTGGCAATTTAATCAGAAAACTTTTGTAACTTTTGTCTTATGAAGAACATTTGACAAGGTGCCAGCTGACCTCCAGAACAAATTATCATTACAATCAAACGATTTAATAATATATGTTCAAACACACAATCACACGCCTGACAAAGAGCTGGCAGAAAGACAGCACTCTCATGATGGTGCCTGTTTTAAAAGCAATGAATCTATTCCAAGGCACATCCACTTCTAAAACAAATAACTATGATAACAACAACAAATGTACTGCAAACCACGACTTTCAAAAAATCATAATCTGAGGTAGATTTTTAAGCTTCCTGGGTAATTTCCTTAAATATCCTTGAGATGTGTCTAGAACTCAGCTGGAGTTCATCTTTGCAATTTGAATTGATTGGACATAGTTTGGAAAGGCACACACCTGGGTCTAAAAGGACCTGCAATTTACACTACATTGTGTGGAAGAAAAACAAGCCATGAAGTCTTAGAAACTGTCTGTGGCAAAACCAGGATACAAAACAATCAAAGGCTTTGAGTGGCTTTAATTATTTTCGAACAAAAAATTTGGCACAACCTTGAACCACAGCAGAGTTAGCTGTCTGGCCAAAGGGCGTCCAAGCAAGAAGGGCAAGCAAGGAGGGAAGTAAGAAGCCAACAATTACTATTAAAGAGTTTCAATTCTGGTCCAAAGATGAGGTAACCTACTGGACAGTCAAGCATCTCAGCAGAACTTCATAAATCAGGTATAAATTAGGTATATTATGCCAGAGTGCCAAGACAGAAGCCACATTGCAGTAAAAGGCAAATTACAACCTGCTTCGAGTTTGCTTAAATGGTAAGTAAGTGACTCAACAGTATGAGGAAAAAAAATCTCTGGTCTGATGAGACAAAAGTTGTAGCCTTTGGGCAGAACAGCAAGCAGTGTGCCTGCCAAAAACAGGCGTTAATTTACCTTGATAATACCATCCTGAGGGTGAAACATGGTGGTTGCAGAATCACTGTGGTGTTAACTAGGCAGCAGAGACATGTAGACGTGTAGACATGAGACAAATGAATGCAGCCAAACACAGACATATTCTTGAAGACAACCTCCCACAGAGTGTACAATTTATTTATTGGGATTTTAATGTCTTAAACACGTTGGTTACATTCATGACAGGACAGGTAGCTACTCATTAAACAAGATTCATCAGTTCACAATTTTAATGTCAGACACGGTCATGGACAATTGCACTGATCAGCCATAACATTAAAATCACCTCCTTGTTTCTACACTCACTGTCCATGATATCAGCTCCACTTACCATATAGAAGCACTTTGTAGTTCTACAATTACTGACTGTAGTACATCTGTTTCTCTGCATGCTTTTTTAGCCTGCTTTCAGCCTGTTATTTAATGGTCAGGACCACCACAGAGCAGGTATTATTTAGGTGGTGGATCATTATCAGCACTGCAGTGACACTGACATGGTGGTGGTGTGTTAGTGTGTGTTGTGCTGGTATGAGTGTATCTGACAGCTCCAAAAGTCGTGTAGTGTAAAATTGGCATAACACTAACAGACTCATTTATTTGTTGTGGTTCTCCCTGTATCCACATGTTTCTCCTTATGATTCTCTTGTTTCCTCCAACAAGTCCAAAGACATGCAGTCAGGCCAGTTGGAGCTACTAAAATTGATGCTACTGTGTCTAAGTGTGTGTGTGCCCTGTGATGGACTGACACTGATGACCCTGACCAAGATAAAGCAGTGGAAAAACAGCCAATGAATGAATAAATGGAAAAAGAGGGAAAAAAGGCTGAAAAACAACCAGGCCAAAGTCTGTTATTCCTAAATGACCATATCAATAGCATGCTACTGAGTCAGAAATAGGCAGGGTGAATTTTCTTGTTCATGAAATAGAACAGATAACAGATCACAGTGGCTGGAAGAAAAAACATTATGTTTACAATCTTACATAAGCCACTAAAAGGAAAAAAATCATCCCAGCCAGTGCAGTGTTAGCTCAGTGGTTAAGGTGGTGTACTAATGATTCGGAACATTGTTAAATCAAGCACCACCACCAAGTTGTCACTGTTGGGCACCTGGGAAAGGCCCTTAACCCGTAATCTCTCTGATTTTATTTGGTCCCAGTTATAAGTTGCTTGGGATAAAAGTGTCTGCTAAAATATAACAATTGTTAATGTCCACTCTTCTATCTGTAGGAATTTGAAATTGAGAATTAACAGAGCATTTGTGATGTTGGATCAGTTGAAATCAGGGCTTGTTGGTGGTCACTAGACCAAATAACATCCATAACATTAAAACCACCTCCTTGTTTCTACACTCACTGTCCATTTTATCAGCTCCACTTACCATACAGAAGCACTTTGTAGTTCTACAATCACTGACTGTAGTCCATCTGTATCTTTACATGCATTGTTAGCCCCCTTTCATGCCCACATGACCACCACAGAGCAGGTATTATTTAGGTGGTGGATCATTCTCAGCACTGCAGTGACAATGACATGGTGATGGTATGTTAGTGTGTGTTTTGCTAGTATGAGTGGATAAGACACTCACTGTCCACTCTATTAGACACTCCTACCTAGTTGGTCCACCTTGTAGATGTAAAGTCAGACACGATCGCTCATCTATTGCTGCTGTTTGAGTTGGTCATCTTCTAGACCTTCATCAATGGTCACAGGACGCTGCCCACGGGGCGCTGTTGGCTGGATATATTTTTGGTTGGTGGACTATTCTCAGTCCAGCAGTGACAGTGAGGTGTTTTAAAACTCCAGCAGTGCTGCTGTGTCTGATCCACTTATACCAGCACAACACACACTAACACACCACCAACATGTCAGTGTCACTGCAGTGCTGAGAAACATCCACCACCCAAATAATACCTACTCTGTGGTGGTCCTGTGGGGATCCTGACCATTAAAGTACAGCATGAAAGGGGGCTAACAAAGCATGCAGATAAACAAATGGACAACAGTCAGTAATTGTAGAACTACAAAGTGCTTCTATATGGTAAGTGGAGCTGATAAAATGGACAGTGAGTGTAGAAACAAGAAAGTGGTTTTAATGTTATGGCTGATCGGTGTATGTCAGCTTGTGTTCAAGGACCTCGCTTTGTGCCCAGAGGCCCAGTCGTTCTGAAAGAGGAAATGGTCTTCGCTAAACTGTTGCCATAAACTTGGAAGCATATTGATTATTTTATATGATAGATTTTTTCACCCGTTAGCAATGTTGGTGTGCGTGTTTGAGTGTCGGGTAAACATGACTGGGTAGTAGTACATAAAGGAAAGTCTGCTATAGGGTGCAGGATATGTATTCCAACAGACTTAGTTAACAATCTTGTGGAAAGCCTTCCTGGAAAGGTTTTTGAAAGCTGTTTTAGCCATGAAAGGGGTTGGGATGGACAAGTCTGTATACACCAATCAGCCATAACAATAAAACCACCTCCTTGTTTCTACACACAATGTCCATTTTATCGGCTTCACTTACCATATTGAAGCACTTTGTAGTTCTACAATTACAGTGAGTGGACACAGTATTCAAAAACTCCAGAAGCGCTGCTGTGTCTGATCCACTCATACCAGCACAACACACACTAGTAGTGGTCCTGTGGGGGTCCTGACCATTGAGGAACAGGGTGAAAGCAGGCTAAAAAAGTATGTAGAGAAACAGATGAACTACAGTCAGTAATTGTAGAACTTCAAAGTGCTTCTATATGGTAAGTGGAGCTGATAAAATGGACAGTGAGTGTAGAAACAAGGAGGTGGTTTTAATGTTATGACTGATCAGTGTATATGCCCATAGTTTTGGAAGCTCATAACCAGGTGTCCAAAAACTTGGCCATATAGTATATTTTGAATTACTGACACCAATGCCAAACAAATGTCTACTGAATCAAGACCAATCCTTGCTACATTGTGAAGATGGTGTGTATTTTATGGCTTGATGAGGCCTAAGTTATTCAGGCAGGACTTCTACTCCATCCAGATGTTAACGTCATGTTTTACAGTTTGGTTTGATTCATGACAGGGCAGGTAGTTACAGATTACACATTCTTCATCAGTTTTAGTTAAATTCTCAGGATTTGACTATTGTTACACTCTCTTTTACAATTGAATTAAACAAGCTTTGTCCCAAGGCAGCAAACTGGTTTGTAAACTGGTTCTAAATATGTCAGTACATCAGTTTTCTGTTTTTTTTAAAGATTTGATAAAACTATCCGCTTTGGTTTGGTTGAATATTTTATCCATTACGTGTGGTATCACTAGGTTTTGTCATTTTTTGTGGTAACTGGGATACTTGTGTAGTATATGTTTAATTGTTATAGGTATTTTATAGAGGTCTTAGATTTAGGGTGTTGGGTGAGAGTGCCCAATGCGACATTATGCATATACAGTGGAGTGGCTGTTGTAGTGGTTAAGATACTGGAATAGGATTAGACTAGTAATTAAAAAGGTTGCTGGTTTAAGCCCCACCACTGCCAGGTTGCCACTTTTGGGCCCTTAAACAAGGCCCTTAACCTTCAATTGCTTAGACAATATATATATACCGACAAGGCATAACATTATGACCACTGACAGTTAAAGTGAATAACACTGATTATCTCTTCATCACAGCACCTGTTAGTGGGTGGGATATATTAGGCATCAAGTGAACATTTTATCTTCAGAGTTGATGTGTTAGAAGCAGGAAAAATGGACAAGCGTAAGGATTTGAGCGAGTTTGACAAGGGCCAAATTGGAATGGCTAGACGACTGGGTCAGAGCATCTCCAAAACTGCAGCTCTTGTGGGGTGTTCCCGGTCTGCAGTGGTCAGTATCTATCAAAAGTGGTCCAAGGAAGAAACAGTGGTAAACCGGCGACAGGATCATGGCTCAGGGCCAAGGCTCATTGATGCACGTGGGGAGCGAAGGATGGCGCGTGTGGTCCGATCCAACAGATGAGCTACTGTAGCTCAAATTGCTGAAGAAGTTAATGCTGGTTCTGATGGAAAGATGTCAGAATACACAGTACATCACAGTTTGTTGCGTATGGGGCTGCATAGCCACAGACCAGTCAGGGTGCCCATGCTGAACCCTGTCCACCGCCGAAAGTGCCAAAAAATGGGCACGTGAGCATCGGAACTGGACCACGGAGCAACGGAAGAAGGTGGTCTGGTCTGATGAATCACGTGGATGGCCCGGTGTGTGGCCATACGTATATATATACTGTCACAGTACTGTAAGTTGCTTTGGATAAAAGCAAAAGCATCTGCTAAATGCCAAAAATGTAAATGTACTGTCTGTTTGACTTTGGTCGAGCCTGGACCCTGGGGTAGATGCTGTGGAGCTTGTTCTCGGCCTGCATTTCCCATTCGTTCCACCACATATATTTTAACATAGGCAGTGATTAGTGGTTTTATGTCCGATGGGGCAAGTTTGCAGATTATATATTTCCCTCCTGTTGTTTTCTTTGCTAACTGGTCTGCTTTCTCGTTTCTGGCAATGCCACAACGTCCCAGGACCCAGAACAACCTGATGTCAGATTTGCAACTCCATCCAATGAAACATGACAGTCATTTTTATACTATAAGTACAATATATGGACAAAGTATGTGGAGATGCCTCCTCATATATAATAAATCCATGTGCACAACATAAGTTAAATAAAAACATGGTTTGACAGGTTTAGTGGAGAGGAACTCTAATGGCTTGCCCAGAGCCCTGACTTAAACATTGACTGAAATCAAGGTCTTCTGGTCAAACACTGCCAAAAACTGAACTAGTGTACAGACTGTGGTTTTGGAATGGGATGTCCAGCAGATTCATGGTAAGGCCAGGTGGTGTGTACAACTAACTGATGCTGAAAAATAAAATTATGTGCTATTTTTGCTTATGTACATGTAAATACACTGAGGTTATTTAATTGTTCCAGAATCAGATTATTATATGCATAATTGTGTTTAATGTTGAAAAATAAATTACATGTGAACCTGTTCTCTTCCCTCAACAAGTGCCTTATTAATAATCATAAAGCTGCATAAAAATCTTTCTCAAAAACCACAGATGTAATGCTTTTTGATCAAATGTTTAGATATTCACTTTGAAATGCAGTTATTTGTTTTTTTTCTCCACTTTAGAATGGAAATAATCCATATTTTTGCACCTCAAAGAGAATACTTTCCATTTGTGTGGCCCGGTGGTGCCTAATGCTCTCCGCACAATGGCAACTCGCATGTAAAAGAGGCATCGGGACGCCTTTTGTAGGAACAGACAAGGCGGCAAGGTAAATAAGGTTACCACGAGAGCCGCTACGCCATCATTAGCGCCCGGGGCCATACAGGAAGATGAAAATTAGATCATCTCCACTGCATACTGCGGTAATAAGACTGTTTACCTTCCTGTGAAAATCATGAAAGCAAAAAAAAACAGCACAGTGCCTGTTTATTGGGATATTCATGAAGCAAATGTGCATATCAAAACGAGAAGCTTTGCACAGCAAAAGTGCAGTTCGGCTGAATGTTTTGTTTGACGTTTGTATATAATGAGCAATAGAAAAGACGTAGATTAAATTTAAGCAAAAGGAGAAAAAAAGTTCTATAATTGATGCCTAAAATAAAATAAGGAATTAATAAATAAATGTACTTTTTAAAGGTTACAGGGAGCATTTCAGCTAAGCGGTAACAAGAACAAGCTTTTAAATACACAGAGCTGCTGATAACAGAAATTTGTGATGAGCTTTAGGCAAATCTATTGTTTTAATTGTAATCAGCCTCGGTGTGAGCTTGCTAATTGACTCGTGGGTTGTATCAGGTTCATTCTATTTCAATATATCAGTGCCTCAGTTGATTAATAAAAATTGCGAAAGCATTCATTTAGGGGCATACTTCTGGTCGTGTCATATTCTGAACAAAGCTACTCTATCTAGGCTTTGAACAGAGCCAGTGAATACTTGTTTACCAGCTCTGGTGGCTTTTAATTCGCAATTTAAATGTCCACATGTTAATTTCAGACCCCAGTTTATCAACTCAGCACTGCAGATACTACCATGTTTTTTCTTCATTCTATAATTGTGTTTTCTTTGCTTACTAGTTTGATTGGGAACACCGCCCTGGTTTTATTAAACTACATTAACAAAAAATCTACTTACATGTAATGCAGGGCAATGTAAGCAATAACCATATATCACGGCTTATCTAATATCACAGGAATAGTAAATGATTAGCTCCAGAATTACTGATGGACAAAGAAAGATATTTTTTTGTGCTTAAGTCGCTCAATCTCAAGCTATGATTAGAAGCAAAATCTAACATTTGGAATTCAAGCTTGAAATTCTCGTAAACAACAATGTAGCTGAAGCGAGTTCCTAATTATATTTTCCTACCCAAGTGCTTAGGAAAGTCTAAGCAGTGATTTATGAGTTTCTGTGTCGGTGTGGTGTGGTTTGAATATGAGATGACACAGAGGTCAAATCCCCTCCGTCTCTCTATTTCTCTCTCAATCTATATGTGTATATTTATTTATATATATATATATACACACACACACACACACATTGATCAGCCATAACATTAAAACCACCTCCTTGTTTCTACACTCACTGTCCATTTTATCAGGTCCACTTACCACATAGGAGCACTTTGTAGTTCTACAATTACTGACTGTAAACCATTTATTTCTCTACATACTTTTTTTTTGCCTGCTTTCGCCCTGTTCTTTAATGGTAAGGACCACCACAAGGCCACCACAGAGCAGGTATTATTTGGGTAGTGGATAATTCTCAGCACTGCAGTGACACTGACATGGTGGTGGTGTGTTAGTGTGTGTTGTGCTGGTATTAGTGGATAAGACAGCGCCCCATAGGCAGCGTCTTGTGACCACTGATGAAAGTCTAGAAGATCACCAACTCAAACAGCAGCAATAGATGAGCGATCATCTCTGACTTTACATCTACAAGGTGGTATTTAAAAACTCCAGCAGCAGCGCTGCTGTGTCTTATCCACTCATACCAGCACAACACACTAACACACACCATGCCAGTGTCAGTGTTGTAGAACTACAAAGTCCGCCTATATGGTAAATGGAGCAGATAAAATAGACAGTGAGTGTAGAAACAAGGAGGTGGTTTTAATGTTATGGCTGATCAGTATATACTGTATATATACAGTATATATATAATGTATAAACTAAATGATGTACTTTTAACTTTGTGGAAACAATTTAGGGAAGGTCCTTTAGTGTTCCAGCACGGTTGTGTCTCTATGCACAAAGCAAGGTTTATTAAGACATGGTTTTACAAGTTTTGCCTCTGAAGGAAACTGGGTTGTGAAAGTCATAACGTTGAATTTCATGCAAAATCAATCCTAACAATTTGCTGACAACTTCTCAAACAAGTTGGCTTGAGCACATTTTAGCTAATTTGCACTTGCCAGACCCTGTCGACCTTGGAGTTTGAGTGCTAACACATGCTTCCTTTTTGACGCATGAAGCCAATCACCACATCATTTTACGAGACAGCTAAACATACTGAACATAACTGCCCAATTGAGCATATCAGATCTAAAATATGATGTGTGATTATTGACATCACTCCAAACTGACAGGAAGAGAGAAATTAATCCATCCCACTACTAAAAACATGCCTAACTGTGTTTTCTCAGGCTTACAAAGTAAATAATGTCATTCAGGAGGCCTGATTAACCTCAATTTCCTTGGATAAGTAAAATATTCTGAGACAGAGATCTGTTATGTGGTGTTGTTTTATCTCTACACCAATCAAAAGCTGAGAAATTCCACATTCAACAGAGGACAGATACAAACAAACAAGCTGCTCCGGCACCAAGTTATAGGGGCATTTAAAGTATCCAGTGCAAATTGGATTTTTTTTATGTCTCTACATCAATCATATCCTGCAAATTTTCAATAGAAAAAGGGATATAAACAAATAAACTTGTCCAGCAGTTAGGGCTGATGGTAAGAAAACAGATTATATAAAACACACAAGATCTACACCAATACCAGGGTTATGCTGAGGGTTATCCTGTGACCACTGATGAAGGTCTAGAAGATGACCAGCTCAAACAGCAGCAATAGATGAGCGATCGTCTCTGACTTTACATCTACAAGGTGGACCAACTAGGTAGGAGTGTCTAATAGAGTGGACAGTGAGTGGACACGGTGTTTAAAAACTCTATCAGCTCTGCTGTGTCTGATCCACTAATACCAGCACAACACACACTAACACACCACCACCGTGTCATTGTCACTGCAGTGCTGAGAATGATCCACCACCTGAATAATACCTGCTCTGTGGTGGTCCTGACCATTGAAGAACAGGGTGAAAGCAGGTTAAAAAGGTATGTAGAGAAATAAATGGACTACAGTCAGTAATTGTAGAACTTCAAAGTGCTTCTATATGGTAGGTGGAGCTGATAAAATGGACAGTGAGTGTAGAAACAAGGAGGTGGTCATAATGTTATGCGTAATCGGTGGATATTTAATTTACTGGTTTGGTTGGTGATTGAATTTTTCTAAGATCACAAGAGGTTTTCGATTCTGAGATCCAGATGGCATTGAATGGTGTTTAGTAAGTGTGGCAGCTCTTGTGGTTCCAGCAGATGAAGGCTGTGAAGCAAAGCCACAGTTCCTGGCATTGAACAGAAACGCTCTATTATGTCTCATGTATGAACCACAAAAGAGTGAATGGTATTTTTGTGAAAATGTGTGGAAAGTGTCATGTGTTTATTATTCTAACACTTAATCCATTGGAAACTATGTTTAGTCTGAATGTCAGAGGTTGTAACGAGCTGAAAATTTCTGGAAATTCAATCCAGTGTCACAGCTCTGAGCGTTATAATCTTTTCCAGCTGACCACACAGTAGGCTAATACTTGCTACTGTATTGCTTCTACATCGGCCTATTCGATTCTTTCAAAAACATTCTCCTACTAGTTTAGTCTTTTTTTTGTCTTGACGTGTTTACAGTATGCGCTCAGGTACAGAGGTAAATTACAGTAGCATGTTACCTCTGGGATGAAGGGATCGAATCCCCAGCGTTGCTCTTGGCTGGTGAGGTGTCTACATACAGACATGATTGGCTATGCCTGGGGGGAGGATGTCCAAGGTCCTGCCTGGGGTGTGTGATGTGGTCTTAAGGTTAAGGTAGGCTTCTTGTTTTAAGTATACTCTCTGTTTTAACCTGTGTTAGAATCTATCTTTGTAACTTCTAACTTTGCTTGACTTGTGCTAGAATTTAACTTTGTAAGATACTAAAGCTAGTCTTAAGTTCGGCCTCTTGGTGTATTAATTTGTGTGGTTTGCTGATTAGTTGGTTTCAGGTGTCTACTGTTAGAACCCAAGGTGTCAATTGGGGGCAGGGCATTCACAAGTTTTACATTGAGCTCTCTTTTAAGGAGCATGTTAAAATCATCTCACGCCGTCCGGCTCTGAATGTGAATCATCTCTCTGTCCGGCAAATCCACACTGAAAACGCTACCTGCAGTGTTGTGGTATCACAGTGCTGTAGTGTTCAAATAACTTTTATTTTCCTTATGGCCCCAAAGCACAAAGGCAGTGGTGCTGCAGCTTCTGCTAAGCAAAAGAGAAGCTGTAAAGTGTTTCCATTACGTGGGAAATACTTTTCGACTACAAATACAGAAAGAAAAGTCACACACTGTGGTTGCAACACCATAATTTTCTCATTATAGTTCTTTTTTATTAGTAGTTACGTAAAGGGGGTGGGTCATGCCTCGCCACTCAGGCATCATGTGTAGCCCCATACAAGTGAAAATGAAAACTAGTTATCTCACTGTGGCAAACTGCTCAGAGTTCAGGGAAAACCCAGTTCATGGAAAAGAAGAAAGAAAGGAAACCCATAACAAGTTGAGAACGGCAATGCACAAGCAGCCTGTGCCCAACAGGGGTCCAAACGTGGTGCTTGCTCCGTAAAAGGCATCATGATTAAAACAGGTTTTCCAATGGAAGAAAATCTGTGAGTAAGAATCTGTGATAGATAAAAACACTACCTGGAAAGGATTAGCCCTCATGAAAGAACAGGTGACTGTCAGTTAAGAGGAAACAACACGAGAACAATCTGTTCCACTGTGCTCCTTTGCCTTCTCAGAAGAGTGGTTGTTGTTATAGCTGACAGATCACTTATTTTAATACTGTTTCTTTTTTATTAGGATGTCCAACATGCTCATGGTAAGGTGTCCAAATACTTTTGGCTATACACTGATCAGCCATAGCATTAAAACCACCCCCTTGTTTCTACACTCACAGTCCATTTCATCAGCTCCACTTACCATATAGAAGAGCTTTGTAGTTCTACAATTACTGACTGTAGGTTATCTGTTTCTCTGCATGCTTTGTTAGCCCCCTTACATGCTGTTCGTCAATGGTCAGGACCTCCACAGGACCACCACAGAGCAGGAATTATTTGGGAGGTGGATCATTCTCAGCACTGCAGTGACAATGACATGGTGGTGGTGTGTTAGTGTGTTAGTGTGTGTTGTGCTGGTATGAGTGAATAAGACACAGCAGCACTGCTGGAGTTTTTAAACACCTCATTGTCACTGCTGGACTGAGAATAGTCCACCAACCAAAACCATCCAGCCAACTGCGCCCCGTGGGCAGCGTCCTGTGACCACTGATGAAGGTCTAGAAGATGACCAGCTCAAACAGCAGCAATAGATGAGCGATCGTTTCTGACTTTACATCTACAAGGTGGACCAACTAGATAGGAGTGTCTAATAGAGTGGACAGTGAGTGAACATGGTATTTAAAAACTCCACCAGCGCTGCTGAGTCTGATCCACTCATTCCAGCACAACACACACTAACACACCACCACCATGTCAGTGTCACTGCAGTGACAGGGGTTAACAAAGCATGCAGAGAAACATATGGACTACAGTCAGTAATTGTAGAACTACAAAGTGCTTCTATATGGTAAGTGGAGCTGATAAAATGAACAGTGAGTGTAGAAACAAGGAGGTGGTTTTAATGTTATGGCTGATCAGTGTATAGTGTATGACAATCTACTATTTGTAATCTGGATTAAATAATTATTGGCCGTACGGCAATTATTCATTGTAATTAAGTCCTTCAAGGCTTCCACAAAAGAAGAAAATTTTCAAAATAGTCTGTAACAGATGCATTTTAATTGGTTAACACATGCACCACCAAAGCAAAAATATGATATAACAAAGCATGCATGAGTCACAAAAACGGCAAGCGTTTGTATGTTGCAGCGCTGAACTGGAACGTGTCACGGGTTTGTTATTGTAACACATAATCTATTGGTAATTATGAATTATTTTCTAGGTATTTATCAGATGCTGGGAGATAAACATAAAGCGTGAAGCTAAACACCAGACTCCCCACTGCTTTAACAGAAGAGCTGTTAGTTTCCATTATGTGGTCTCAATAGGAGGTCTATGTGACTGGAAAGTCAAAACATATATTTCTACAACAAGCATGAGGTTAAGAGAATCACATAACCCACAGCATATAGTAAGACCGAGGTCACAGTAAAGCCAGCATCACACTGTGCATTAATCGACCTGAAGTGTAAGGCTTGGTTGTAGTGGACTGCACAATGTTGACATGCTTACTGGCACCAGTCTACAAATATTGGATCAAAATCGTACAGTACAAGGCTTGCCTGAAATCAACCAATAGAAAAGAAACTAAAGGATGGCACAAAACAACAGTTAAATAACAGTCTCTAAATTCATGTCAGTCATGTAAGGAAATAGCAAATGATCTGCATCTTCCAGGTATGTGAATAACTAGCAAGCGAACGTACTGTTTAAATTAAATGAGATCATTTATCTTCATGAACAACCAGAAATATCTCCTTGATCAGATGGCCACTTTCAAATGGATTCAAGTGTATTTTTTTCTCTCAGCTTTTGCTGGAGTTCCAGAGACTAATGCCTAGTTCACACTACACTACAGGAATCGCCGACTGGTCGCCTCTAGATGTGGCAACTTGGCGTTTGCTTAGGGATCGAAACTCGGCTCTTGATCGCTATGTGTGAACTACTCAACGAGAGGCTAAATGCTCGGCGACTGAAGAAAAATATCAAGCATGTTAAATATCTGAACCAGTCGCCGACCCAAAATCGTGTAGTGTGACAGGGAAGTGGCGAACTACAGCCAATGTAGAAACAGCCAGTGTAAAAATGTGGGACAGGGGCATAATATGATTTCTATCAGAATACATCAGCACACACATACGCTTTACAGCATTTGTGATTTTCTTACTACAGAACAGACCCCTGCTGGTCACTTAGCCAAATCCACTCTGATTCATTTCTTTTTCCTATTTGCTTTTACGCTGCACATCAGCGCACAAACAACTTTGATCGCTTGCTTGTTGTTGGTGTGCATTTTTGGACATTGTATCACTAAACCCCTCATCACTTGTGTGTTTTCGTGACAAAATATAGTTTCTAGACCAGATAGATTCCCCTGCAATTCCTCCCGGTGATAGATCGTGTAGTGTGTAATCCCCTATCACTGATCAGTCATGTAGTATGAAAACCACGACAACTTAAAAGACTCCCGATTGCAAGAGATCCAGTTGTGTAGTGTGAACTGTACAGCGATCTGATGACCTGTAAAGTCATGTAGTGTAAACTTGGCATAAGAAAGTGCTTTATAAGCATTTCCAGAATTTTGCTTGTTGAAGATTTTTAGCCTGTTTACATTGCTGGAAAGTCTCTAAAGATCTTAAGCATTTCTTTATATATGTATATATATATATATATATATATATATATATATATATATATATATAATTTTTTTTTTTCCTTTATGCACTTTCTCCCTTTTTAGCGCGTACAATTGCCCGATTGCGTCATGCTTCCTCTCCACCAATGCCGATCCCTGCTCTCATTGAGGAGATCGAAGCTAACCCATGCCCCCTCCGACATGTGGGCAGCATGCCGTATGCATCTTATCACCTACACTTTCAGCGTTGTGTACGGCGAGACACACCCTGAGAGCACTCTTTTCTCATCTTTGTGCAGGTGTCATCAATCAGCCAGCAGAGGTCGTCATGAGAGAGAGAGACCCCATCCGGCTTAGTCCCGCCCATATCTGAACAACAGGCCAATTGTTGTTCATGTGGCCGCACAGCCAAAGATGGCAGGCAGAGCTGAGATTCGATACGATGTATTCGAGATCCAGCTCTGGTTCCAGCGTGTGTTTTTACCGTTGCGCCACCTGAGCGGTGATTTTAAGCATTTCTAGATTTGACAGGATGAGCAGTGATTAGGTCTGGGTAAATCTAAACTAATGGGACTTATTTATAACTTTAATAAATTGGCTGGCCAGTTGGTTTTGGATAACTTTTTCTTTACTAATAAAATGAAAATGTTTATGTTTTTTTTTTTTTTTTTTTGCCATTTCATTTCTTTTTTATGTCTTTTTATTTTTAAAATCTGAAACAAATAAGTAAATATGCTAAACAAATAAATAAAACAGGTGAGTCCATTTGGATCCAGCGTGCTATAATCAGCCAAGTTAAATTTTCGAAAATTTTTAAAAGCTCAAGCATCTGAGAGACTTGTTTAGAAGCTAAGTGCAGTAAAGTGCTGTGTCTCATCAAGTGACCCTTCCAGCACAGCCAGATGTCTTCAGCTAAAATATTCAAATGTGTTTTAGAGTGGATGCTTTGAAAACAGATTCATCAGTTACCCAATGGCTTTCTTACACAATTCTGGGAAACAACATTGAAAGGAACCTTTCATGAAGCTATTTTTTTGGATGAGAAAGTCCAAGAAAATATATATAAAAAAAAGCTTGAAATCCCAATCTTAATCCCTTACCAGACATTTCCAGGAATCAGACAAATTTGCGGTCCACTTAGTGACTGGCTGTTGAGTATGAGGGAATAAATCTCTGGTTTGTCTTTTTTGCCGCTGACAAAATGGTAACGGAGAGCATCTGGTAGCAGGAGGAGCCAGTAATAACAGAGAAAAACATGTCAAGGCACCACCAGGTACGGCTGGTGCGCTGAGGAGTTAGAGAAATCGGGAGGGAATGTTTGAAATTACTGGATCCTGATGCAGAATTCTGGTATTCTGATTGGGGAGTTGAAACCTTTCCAGAATCTATCAACCATTAGATTACATAAACAGGCTATCTCCCTTAAGAAAATACAGATAAAAACAAGTAGGTCAAGTAATGATCCTGTTTTATTTTAGTAAATCAAGCTGTTTAGATGTCATGTGGTGATGATTGTTGAGGTCAGTTTGCAAGGTATAGTTGTAAGCATAAGTTTGGTCACAACTGTTCATAATATGCAATATTGCAATGCAATTCTTTCTTTCAGTACATAATATACACCGATCAGGCATAACATTATGGCCACCTTCCTAATATTGTGTTGGTCCCCCTTTCGCTGCCCCATACACAACAAACTGTGATGCACTGTGTATTCTGACACCTTTCTATCAGAACCAGCATTAACTTCTTCAGCAATTTGAGCTACAGTAGCTCGTCTGTTGGATCGGACCACACGGGACAGCCTTCGCTCCCCACGTGCATCAATGAGCCTTGGCCTCCCATGACCCTGTCGCCGGTTTACCACTGTTCCTTTCTTGGACCACTTTTGATAGATACTGACCACTGCAGACCGGGAACACCCCACAAGAGCTGCAGTTTTGGAGATGCTCTAAACCAAGCGTCTAGCCATCACAAATTGGCCCTTGTCAAACTCGCTTAAATCCTTACGCTTGTCCATTTTTCCTGCTTCAACTTTGAGGATAAAATGTTCACTTGCTGCCTAATATATCCCACCCACTAACAGGTGCCGTGATGAAGAGATAATCAGTGATATTCACTTCACCTGTCAGTGGTCATAATGTTATGCCTAGTCGGTGTATATCACGTGCAAATGCACATCCTTTCAGTTGTAACGTCTTAAAAATATGTTGCAGTCAGAAATCATTAAAATATAGCAGCCAAAAAATGGTAAATGTCATCTAATCTGGTGTAAAACTAATAGCATTCTAAAAGAAAAAAACAAGAACACTGTGGTTAGGGAAACTATCTATTCTGCTGCTTGATATTAAAGTATATTATATTATTGTATATTAAAGTAAAATATTTAAGGTTTTTGATGTGGCCTAGAAAAAAATCATACTGGTATTCTGTGGCATGAATGTAAATGGGTGGTTCACACTCAAAATTGCTTCACTGTGGCTGAATAAAAGCAATTCTGCAAAGAAGAGTAGGTCAAAATTCCTCCAGTTATGTTATTGTTAACGTTAATAGCACTTTAAAACAGGTTTAGCGTTTAGGTAAGACTTTTTATATGTGTCGCATAATCTTTTCCTATAATGAAATTAAATAGTCTTTCAAAACCAGAACTAATGTAGCATAGCGGTTTATTGCATTATGCTACCGCTATTAGCTGGCCAGTTGTCTAAACAGACATCATTGGCTATGTCTGAGGGGAATGGCCGAGGCCTTGATTGGTGCCTTGTCTAGGGTATTTCTCTCTTGCAAAAATATACTGTGGAACCAGACCCTGACTAAGATAAAGCAGTTGATGAGAATGAAAAAAAAACACACACTGTCCATTTCATCAGCTCCATTTACCATATAGAAGCACTTTGTAGTTCTACAATTACTGACTGTAGTCCATCTCTAGTTTCTCTACATACCTTTTTAGCCTGCTTTCACTCTGTTCTTCAATGGCCAGGACCACTACAGAGTAGGTATTATTTAGGTGGTGGATGATTCTCAGCACTGCAGTGACAATGACATGGTGCTGGTATGTTAGTGTATGTTGTGCTGGTATGAGTGGATCAGACACAGCAGCGCTGCTGGAGTTTTTACATACCATGTCCACTCACTGTCCACTCTATTAGACACTCCTATCTAGTTGGTCCACCTTGTAGATGTAAAGTCAGAGACGATCGCTCATCTATTGCTGCTGTTTGAGTTGGTCATCTTCTAGATCTTTATCAGTGGTCACAGGACGCTGCCCACAGGGCACTGTTGGCTGGATATATTTTTGGTTGGTGGACTATTCTCAGTCCAGCAGGGACAGTGCGGTGTTCAAAAACTCCATCAGCATGTCTTATCCACTTATACCAGCACAACACACACTAACACACCACCACCCAAATAATACCTGCTCTGTGGTGGTCCTGTGGGGGTCCTGACCATTGAAGAACAGGGTAAAAGCAGGCTAACAAAGCAAGCTCTATTGCTATTCTTTTCAAATTAAAGGAACAACTAAAAACAACTTTTTGGTTTTTGATCTACTTATTAAATAATAAATTAAATAGTAGCTGTCCCTGTTTCAGTCATTGGTTGCATTTGTTTTGCTGTAGTTACACACCAATATGGTAATTTGACTACTAAAACCTCGTCTTTAAATGGATACATCTGAAATTACTTTTTTTCTATTGTGGTATCAATAGGGAACAATACAGTATTTTAAAAATGCAGACAGACAAGCTCCCATTGCTTTGTCAGAATATGTATTTTAGCATGCATGCTAATATAAACACAATTTAAACAATGTACCAGTAATTTAAGCTCTGACTTTCCACAAGACAAGTAATTACAAACTGTGATGAAAATAAACTGCAACAAAAAAAGGAAGAAAGAAACTAGCTCTAGAATCGAAATAACTAGTTAGCACAGTGGCTAACACACTTAGCCAGTCCAGCAAACCAATTTTTTTACAGGTGGTAAGACTCAAAAAGACACACCTGCCATTTTATTGCCAGCATGACCTTGTACCTACATCAGTAGTTGGTCCTGGTCCATAAAGGTAGCTGTCGGAGGCAACGTCGCATCATTCGGTCAAAAAGACTAGGGGGCAAATTATAGCAACTAAGCAGAGAAACAGATGGGCTAAATGCGCATGTGATTAAAAGTCAATTCAGTTAGTCGGCAAGATAGAGTGGGGAGCGAACACAGGTAGACCAAACCATGTTTACTTACATCTGGCTCATGTCATGTTTTTTTTTTCTCTTTTTTCTTACTCTTTCGCAGAGCCAATATGTGAACACCACACCATGGAAAGTCACCATCTGCTCTACACTTCATTCAATCAACGCTACTCTGAACGCTTTGCTCACAGCCAAGTGAAAACAGCTCCAGTTGGAATGGGTCCTAATAAACAGCTTCCTCTGTTCACCCAGGCAGAAGTGCATTGTAGAATGATGATTGGCACTTTCTAAGCTTTTTTTTTAAAGATAGAGCAAAATAAACCCAAGAAACACAATACCGCCCAAAAAGTGAAACAGAATTAACGCATTCATGCATTTAGTGTTTAATTCAGAGAATACCAATCCACAATGGGTGTAACAATACATACGTCCAACAGCAGTCTAATTTGCATCATGATTTATTTGTATATCATTAAATAGGGGTAATAATTTATAACCCCAAATCAGAAAAAGTTGGGACAGTATGGAAAATGCAAATAAAGTAAAAAGTGTTCCTTACATTTACTTTATTTGATTGCAGACAGTTTGAACCCAAGATATTTCATTTTTTGTCTGCTCAACTTCATTTCATTTGTTAATTTACCTCCATTCGTGCATTTCAGGCATGCAACACATTCCAAAAAAGTTGGGACGGGGGCAATTTAGGGCTAGTAATGAGGTAAAAAACTAAATAATGATGTGATTCCAAACAGGTGATTGTAAGCAAAGATGATCAGAGGATCTCCAGTTTGTCAACAAATACATGAGAAAATTATTGAAATGTTTAAAAACAATGTACCTCAAAGAAAGATTGGAAGGGATTTGCATATTTCTCCCTCTACGGTGCATAATATCATTAAAAGGAGGAATTTCAGTGCATAAAGGCCAAGGACGCAAGCTTAAGCTGAACACCCGTGATCTTCAATCCCTCAGGCGGCACTGCATCAAGAACCGCCACTCAACAATAGCTGATATAACCACATGGGTGAGGGATTACTTTGGCAAACCTTGGTGAAGCACTACAATACAGAGTTACAACTTTTTTTGGAATGTGTTGCAGGCCTGAAATGCAGGAATGGATGTTTATTAATAAATGAAATGAAGTTGACCAGACAAAACATTAAATATCTCAGGTTCATCCTGTCTGCAATCAAATAAAAGTCAAAGTAAATGTAAGAAACTCTGTGTTTTTTATTATTTGCATTGTCCATGCTGTCCTTTTTCTGATTTGGTGTTGGAGGCTATATGGCTAGAAGTATGTGAACATACTTAGTAATTATTGAGGTCTGGTGTTTCAGCTACACTGTTGGTAAGAGGTGTATAAAATCAATTAAATACATTATATTACAACACCAATTCCAAAATAAAATAGGACACTAGGAAACATACAGAAATTTGCTAATCCTTTTTAACCTGTATTCAACTAAAACAGTACTAAAATATTTCATGATTTAACTAATCGATTTTATTATAGGGGTGGCACAGTGGCTCGGTAAGTAGCACTGTCGCCTCACAGCAAGAAGGTCCTGGGTTCGATCCCAGGCGGGGAGGTCCGGGTCCTTTCTGTGCGGAGTTTGCATGTTCTCCCTGTGTCTGCATGGGTTTCTGCAGTCAGTTGATTGGAGACACGGAATTGCCCTATAGGTGAATGGGTGTGTGTGTGTGTGTGTGTGTGTGTGTGTGTATGTGTGTCTGCCCTGCGATGGACTGGCGCCCCGGCCAGGATGTTACTGTGTGCCTTGCGCCCATTGAAAAGCTGGGATAGGCTCCAGCATCCCTGAAGATGAAAGCATATGCTATTCCAAAATGCATGTTGCTCCTCAGCATTTATGATGCCTTAGCATTTACGTATATGCAAGATACTCATTCTCCCGGGACTTACACATCCACATACCATGAGAGACACTAGCTTTTGAGGAAACCTAAATATGTCTTCTTTGTGTCCAACTTTTTTGGAATTGGTTTTGTATATCCTTTAGGATTTTTGACAACAGCAACTGCTCTTCCTGTTCCAGCATGCCTGTTCCACATTGCACAATGCAAGCTCCATAAAGACAAGCTTTGACAAGTTTGGTTTGAAGAGTCTTAAGTGGCCTGCACAGATGCCTGACCTTAAACCAGCTGGACACTTTTGGACTCATTTGGAACCAATCAGGCCTTCTCATCCAATACCTGAACTCAAAAATGGACTAATAATCAGAAGGTCGCTGGTTCAAATCCAACCATTGCTAGGTGAATGTTGGGCCCTTGATATAAGCTCTTAATCGTCACAACTGTAAGTTGCCTTGGATAACAGCGTCATAACTGTACAAAACAGGCCCAAATGTTCACAAACACTTTAAAGACCTGTGCAAGAATGTCCCAGAAGAGGGCAAGTACAAGTTAATACCCATGGTTTTGAAGAAAGACATAACTTGTCATGTGTTAGCATAGTTTGGCCATATGATGTGTAAGTCTTATTACAGTAATTTCAGCCATAACATTAAAAAGCTCCTTGTTTCTACAGTCACTGTCCATTTTATCAGCTCCATTTACCATATAGGAGCACTTTGTAAGTCTACAATTACTGATTGTAGTCCATATATTTCTCTACATACTTTTTTAGCCTGCTTTCACCCTGTTCGTCAATGGTCAGGACCCCCACAGGACCACCACAGAGCAGGTATTATTTAGGTGGTGGATCATTCTCAGCACTGCAGTGAAACTGACATGGTGGTGGTGTGTTAGTGTGTGTTGTGCTGGTATGAGTGGATCAGACATAGCAGTGCTGCTGGAGTTTTTAAATACCGTGTCCACTCACTGTCCACTCTATTAGACACTCCTACCTAGTTGGTCCACGTTGTAGATGTAAAGTTAGAGATGATCACTCATCTATTGCTGCTGTTTGAGTTGGTCATCTTCTAG
This sequence comes from Trichomycterus rosablanca, assembly GCF_030014385.1. Classification (NCBI taxonomy): domain Eukaryota; kingdom Metazoa; phylum Chordata; class Actinopteri; order Siluriformes; family Trichomycteridae; genus Trichomycterus; species Trichomycterus rosablanca. The sequence goes on from NC_085992.1 coordinate 18,649,205, forward strand.
ACCTTCATCAGTGGTCACAGGACACTGCCCATGGGGTGCTGTTGGCTGGATGTTTTTGGTTGGTGGACTATTCTCAGTCCAGCAGTAAGTGTTTAAAAAGTGAGGTGTTTAAAAACTTCAGCAGCGCTGCTGTGTCTGATCCACTCATACCAGCACAACACACACTAACACACCATTATCATGTCAGTGTCACTGCTGTGCTGAGAATGACCCACCACCCAAATAATACCTACTCTGTGGTGGTCCTGGGAGAGTCCTGACCATTAAAGAACAGCATGAAAGGGGGCTAACAAAGCATGTAGAGAAACATATGGACTACAGTCAGTAATTGTAGAACTACAAAGTGCTCCTATATGATAAGTGGAGCTGATAAAATGGACAGTGTGTGTAGAAACAAGGAGGTGGTTTTAATGTTATGGCTGATTAGTGTATGTAAATGATCTCTATCTTGCACTTCTGGTTAGATGCTACTGCATTTCGTTGGCTCTGTACTTGTTTACTGGGCACAATGACAATAAAGATAAAATCTAATCTAACCTAACATGACCAAAACGATGTATACAGCTTACCATTAGCTTGTTGAACAACTATTCTGGATTAATAATAAAAAAAAAACATGGGAAATATACAGAAGAGCTTATATAACAAGCTCCACTCATAAGACTTTCAATTGTGTGTAAAAGTTATTTGGAATGTTATTTTTATTAGTTGTCCACATACATTTGGTCATACAGCATTTATCCAGAGATTTCTGTAGCTAAAATGTTGGTGTGTAGAGTTATATGTCAAACTGTTTATAAAAACTGAATGAAGAAGAGATGGAAGCACATCATTTTCATGCTTGGGGGGATACCCCTTCTGAAAAAGACAACCTCTGTACTGAACTCCATAGACTCGTGACATTATTTGGAGTTTCAGACATTGTTATCTCGGAAAAGCCTATCAGCTAAAGCCAAAATATATCGAGAGAGTCAGGTTTGGCCTTAATCAGCTTAGCTCAACTGAGGGTGGCAGACAAAAACCTGGAGGCAGCAAACTTTATCGTTTTCCAAATGAACACTGTCTTTCCTTGCTGGGCAAACTTCCAAACAGCAGATTACTGTACCTATTTTCTTGTGCAAGCCTGTGGGCAAGACAAAGTGAGGCTAAAAAGTTGCTGCCAAGACATGCTTTATTTTATTGTTCCATTATTAATTAGAACAAATGCAGATATAGAGAGTCTAAGGCTAAGTCTTTTGTGGTCTGCGCTAATGCAATGCTTTGGACCTCTAAAGCATAGGTCTTATCATTCAGCATAATGCTTGCCATAAAACGTGCCCTTGGTTAGATTTGTGGTTTCAGGCTAATAAGGATCAAGCAGGAGTCCTTATGTTTTTCTAATGTTTTTGGTGCGCGAGATACAAAACTGCCTCTTGCATATGAAAGTCAAGCTTCAAGAAAAAGCAGACCGCAGCTGACCATGCAAAGGAAACCTTGCTGTGCATTTGCTCGTCTCGGATTAACCCTCCTGCACTTAACTGAAACTGATCCCGCACCCAGCTCCCCACCCAACGATTTGGGCCACGTCTCGGCCAGTACCAGATGCAGCAAGGAGTGTGAAAGGGGGTTGAGTTAAAACTCCAGGCTGCGGACCACTGGATCAGATATCGCCCCTGAACGTTTCAGTCAAGCGGGAATAAAAGTCGCTTACTATTGGTTTTCGTGACAAACATGCTCCCAGGATTGCATGAGGCCCTCTTCCTTTAAAATTAGGGCACATAGCTTGGCGGTTCCACTGGTCAGTTTGAGTGAAGTGTAACATCGCCTTAGGTGTGGGCCAGAGTTGAGGGGGGCCGGTTCATTCTTTAGTTTGGACTAATCAGGTTTGAATCGAGTAACACACTCGTGTCAGTCTTGGCAGGAATTCAGGCTGTAGATATGCAGTCTCAAGTTTCAGCTATATCATATCCCAGGGGCATATTTAACTTGAATATAAATAAAGGGATTGTCTCCTGCAAATATATGATATGTCACTGCTGGCCAGGCTGTAAGGATACATTACCATCAGACAGTCTAGACAGCGGGTGCTGCGATCTCAAGAAAAAATCAGGGATCAGTGAGGAAAAGAGGGCTTTCTTTCTTCCTCTCTCTTTCTACAGTTTCAGTACATTTGGTACAAAAACGTTATTCAGACTAACGGTAAAAAATTGACCTGTTTCCAAAAAATACACAAAAGTCCTGAGATACGATCTATGCTATGAATCAAATAAAGATTTTAATCCCAAAGATATATGTATCATAGTTCTCAAGTGGTGCAGTGGTCTAATGTTGTAGCCATCATGAAAACCTGGGTTCAGGACTCGGTGGTGCAAGAAGCCTGGTCAGATAATCTGTAGACACTTAGATTACTTGTGTCTTATGAGGGAAAGCCTAGATTGGGCAATATGAGTCATGAGTGGAAGAGGAATACAAAGAGTGTATTGTGATGGTTTGTTCATTTAGCGCTTCTCATAAAAATCACATGATGGAGGAGGCACGTGCAAGCCTGTGGTTCCAATTAGGTCAGCTTAGGTGTCATTCTTGTGATAAGCTTTGCAGTTGCAATTAGAAACTGGGTGCTTCCAAAAATGAAAAAAAATTTAAAAGATTAAAATTGGATTTTTGGTGCTCAGGTGGTGCAGCGGTAAAACATGCTTGTTGGTTCGAAACTCAGTTGGCACTAATTTGGAGTTAGTCTAACGTTTGCAGCAATAACAGCCTTTTACTCTTCTAGAAAGGCTGTTTTGGTATTTTAAACAGTCAATCGTGCCTGTTGGATGCCTGGCTAGGTTGCTAGCACTGCCTAAGATTCGAGTGCCTTTGTGTTGTTTAATAATGATGTTTCTGAGAACTTTTGAAAGCTCCTTTACTGTACAATCAACATACTTGCAACTTTTCAAATGAATAATGAAACTGAAAAATGGAGATGCATTAAAAAATCATCTATCCCCCATATGCCTCTTTTGGCAAATTTGCAAAGGTTATAACCTCTAATAGGGCACTGTAAGGGCATTTTGAAAAATATATTGTATTGTATGTACACTATATAGCCATCAGCACACCCATACTAATTATTAAATTTAGCCACACCCATTGCTAATAGATGTATTGTTTGTATGTTTATTTGGATTTTTTTAATTTTATTTGGACTCTTTCGTTACATTTATGACAGACACGGTAGTAACACAAGATTCATCAGTTCACAAGGTTATATCAAACACAATCATGGGCAATTTTTCATCTCCAATTCACCTCACTTGCCTGTCTTTGGACTGTGGGAGGAAACCGGACCACCCGGAGGAAACCCATGCAGACACGGGGAGAACATGCAAACTCCACACAGTAAGGACCCGGACAGGACCTTCTTGCTGCGAGGTGACAGTGCTAGCCACGTAGCTACCATGCCGCCCAATAGGTGTATAAAATCAAATACATAAATCCCAATAAACACCTTTGGGATGAATTAGAAAGTTGATTGCGAGCCAGGCCTTCTCATGCAACATCTGTGCACCCTAATTTAATGGCCACATATCTCACAAACACACTTACCATAAAAGTGGAGACTGTTAGCTACCAAAAGGGTGGCCTCACGACTCCACAACAAATTTTAGGCACTTGCTTACATTTGTGACTGAATACTATGGTCATAGTGCCATTTTTTCAGTGGTGTACCTTGATCCAGCAACCTTCCAATGAATTGTTCAGCCAATATTAATTCTCGAGGTTTTATAATTAGAATCTCATGGGTTTTAGGTGTCTACATACTTTTGACTATATAGTGTATTTGTCAGGATATCTGTAGTAATTTTAATTAAATGTAAGCAAAAGCAGAAGACAAGCTTTGGTTGTCCACACTGTCAGCAATGTAGTCCCGGATCTCACAGAATAAGAGCTGTGGAACAGATGCAGGAGAAAGACCTCTTAGGAGAGCACTAACTGCCTTTAACGTCAGACGTCCCATTTAAAGTGCAGCATCTGTTTAGGGGAAATCAAGGAGCACATTGCACTGCAACAGCTACAGTGCAGGCCATCTGGAGCTGCCAGAGCAGTGGCTGAGTGCAGCGGGTGGCGGTGGGAAAAAACTGTAACAGATTTCAGGATTCTGTGGTTTCGTTGGAGATCACTGGTATGACCATTGTGCACAGGGCACCCAGAGCACCCAGAGCTTAGTGCAACCCAGTTTCTTCTTGAACAGCGTCCAGAATAGTCTAGCTCGCTCATTAGTCATTCAATCTGTCCGTATTGTCAAATGTACTCCAGAAACCGTTGGCAAACAGGTAAGCCATAATTTGGAAGAATCACCTGCTCCTGCTTTTACTTGGTCTTGGTCTGTGTTATCAGCAACAAACATCAGTCAAGCTCTGAATCGCTGATTTTGCAGCAGGTGCTTCTATGTTGTGTGGCAGAAGTTCACTACTTTCATCTACATTCCAGCATCATCCGGTTCATCTGGAAATTCCCTCTTATCCTAATATGACACTTTGGGTTACTTTTAAATCCTTGGTATGAAACCCTTGTTCCATGTAGGTTTACTGGGTGCAAAGCAAGACTGCTATGACATACACCAAAAGTATGTCGATGCCCACATTAATCACTCACTCACACACTTTATTAACTGCTTATCCAATATTGGTCTAGTAACGTTAAGCAGGTTACACAGATTCCCAAAATCCCTTGCTGTGCACTTACTGTATATTTTTGATTACATGTATTCTGATATGTCATTGTCTTTTAGTTATTTTAATATTTTACTTAACAAAATTATTGTCGTGTTTTTACTTTCATTATCGCCGCACTTTACTGCTAGCATTAGCCACTTGCTACTGTAGAGGGTCGGCTCACCTAGCCGCTGCGTGTGCTGCTCGTCCAGCGGGGATGCTACAGGTCTTTTGCTGCGTGCGGTTGTGGAGGTGTGGGAATAAAGGCACATGACAAGGAAGAGTTCACTTTAACTGATTAGTCAGGACTTCAATGAGCAATACAACACTTTAGACTGCCTAGCTCCAGCACCCGAAGTACCTATTAGGATCAAAGCTGGGGCCATATGGGGAGTCTCATATACAAAACTAACTAACTGCAGAAAGTCCGAACGCACATGTATAAACCGGGTGCTGCATTCTGATTGGCTGAGCTGAATGTCACTCACATATCGCCACTACAATATTGTAGTATAATAATAACGACCTGGCGAGTGCAGCCAATGGGGGGGCAGTGTGGTGGGGGGTTGAGTTCATGTCGTGGATATGAAATGATATGCTTCCTTTTTTCAGCCAATTTGGACAAGGTCAAGTTGCATAAAGGTTTGACGAGCCCAATGAACTGAACCCCCACTGAACATCTTTGCCATCTCATCCAACATACCTTTTTGTCTGAATGGGCACAAATCCTACAGAGACATTCTAAAAACTTGCAAGAAGCCTTACTATAACAGTGGAGGCTGTTAGAGCCACGAAAAGGAAAATCCATGTGAATGACCATGGTTTAGAAATAGGATGTCCAACTCGCTTATGAAGAGCTAAGCAAATACTGGTATGTTTCTAATGAGTGCACAGTTCTGAGTCAACTGTATGAATTCACCAAGGAAAATCACTGTTGAATGTCAAGGATTTCAACAGTGTTTTGGTCTCAAAATTTCCACAGCTGCAGCACAACCACAATGCTCACCACATTTTTCCAATGAAGTTCTATTAATAGGTGCATTTTCTAAAGAAAATGAGCAAAACGCCTAAGCTGGTAAAATTTGATTCTTAGTTATATTTATTTCCCTATAACTCCGTATTAATGTTTAAAAAAAGTTCAGCAGATGTCAAATCATATTATATTGACAGAAACACAAACCCAATTACATACTAAAAATACACAGCCGTTATTCACAACCTGTTTCTCAACAACCTGTCAGATGGCTAATTAAAACATCATATTAATTCATTTGAAACAAAACCAGCCTCCACACAGCACTCCTCCAAATGTTCTGCTAAACTTGAAAACTTGGAAACTAATCTGAAAGCATCTGTTGCCGACTGTTTCACGTCAACCTTTAGGGAAAAAAGCACACCTGATGATGTAGCTCTGTTGAAATGATCCGCTGGAATACATTCACACCTGGAACTTTATGTCTACACAAATGCATAGTGTTTATGTGCAGTCTGATTTAGAGAGGGGGCCTGGTGCCCACATACCCCCAGGCTTTGCGGAAGCATAGGGGGATTGCCAACAAAGGTGTCCAGTATTCTTTTTTTATTATTTATTTTTAATGGCATATGTGCTTTGCCAATATTATGCTCAATTGTCTGAATTGAAGCTTCTTATAATCATAGGGTAGTGCACACAATATGACTGATCAAAAATAAAGAATCACACTGTGTGAGTTCTTACAGTTTTATGATGTTCATTAGCCTTTGGCTGTTGTATTTGTAATAAGCAATATAAAATCGGCCATAACATTGAGTTAACCTATATATACTTTACATATATATATATATATATACTGTATATATATGTATAAGTGAGCACACCCCTCACATTTCTGCAAATATTTTATTATATCTTTTCATGGGACAACACTATAGAAATAAAACTTGGATATAACTTAGAGTAGTCTGTGTACAACTTGTATAGCAGTGTAGATTTACTGTCTTCTGAAAATAACTCAACACACAGCCATTAATGTCTAAATGGCTGGCAACATAAGTGAGTACACCCCACAGTGAACATGTCCAAATTGTGCCCAAAGTGTAAATATTTTGTGTGACCACCATTATTATCCAGCACTGCCTTAACCCTCCTGGGCATGGAATTCACCAGAGCTGCACAGGTTGCTACTGGAATCCTCTTCCACTCCTCCATGATGACATCACGGAGCTGGTGGATGTTAGACACCTTGAACTCCTCCACCTTCCACTTGAGGATGCGCCACAGGTGCTCAATTTGGTTTAGTCCATTACCTTTACCTTCAGCTTCCTCAGCAAGGCAGTTGTCATCTTGGAGGTTGTGTTTGGGGTCGTTATCCTGTTGGAAAACTGCCATGAGGCCCAGTTTTCGAAGGGAGGGGATCATGCTCTGTTTCAGAATGTCACAGTACATGTTGGAATTCATGTTTCCCTCAATGAACTGCAGCTCCCCAGTGCCAGCAACACTCATGCAGCCCAAGACCATGATGCTACCACCACCATGCTTGACTGTAGGCAAGATACAGTTGTCTTGGTACTTCTCACCAGGGCGCCGCCACACATGCTGGACACCATCTGAGCCAAACAAGTTTATCTTGGTCTCGTCAGACCACAGGGCATTCCAGTAATCCATGTTCTTGGACTGCTTGTCTTCAGCAAACTGTTTGCGGGCTTTCTTGTGCGTCAGCTTCCTTCTGGGATGACGACCATGCAGACCGAGTTGATGCAGTGTGCGGCGTATGGTCTGAGCACTGACACGCTGACCTCCCACGTCTTCAACCTCTGCAGCAATGCTGGCAGCACTCATGTGTCTATTTTTTAAAGCCAACCTCTGGATATGATGCCGAACACGTGGACTCAACTTCTTTGGTCAACCCTGGCAAAGCCTGTTCCGAGTGGAACCTGTCCTGGAAAACCGCTGTATGACCTTGGCCACCATGCTGTAGCTCAGTTTCAGGGTGTTAGCAATCTTCTTATAGCCCAGGCCATCTTTGTGGAGAGCAACAATTCTATTTCTCACATCCTCAGAGAGTTCTTTGCCATGAGGTGCCATGTTGAATATCCAGTGGCCAGTATGAGAGAATTGTACCCAAAACACCAAATTTAACAGCCCTGCTCCCCATTTACACCTGGGACCTTGACACATGACACCAGGGAGGGACAACGACACATTTGGGCACAATTTGGACATGTTCACTGTGGGGTGTACTCACTTATGTTGCCAGCCATTTAGACATTAATGGCTGTGTGTTGAGTTATTTTCAGAAGACAGTAAATCTACACTGCTATACAAGCTGTACACTGACTACTCTAAGTTATATCCAAGTTTCATGTCTATAGTGTTGTCCCATGAAAAGATATAATGAAATATTTGCAGAAATGTGAGGGGTGTACTCACTTTTGTGATACACTGTATAAGGGCACTCAGATGGTGCAGCAGTAAATTAAATAATGCTAGGCCACTACTGTTAGAATTTAGTGCTATCAACTGGCTGGCTGTCTACACAGGCATGACTGGCTGTGTCTGACAGGGGATGGTCAAACTGCACAATGGACTGGCAAAGTGTCTGGAGTATTTCTGACTTACGTCTAGCATTTCCAGGTAAAACTAGATTCTCCAGGATAAAGTGCTTGATGAAATTAAAAAGTAATCTTATTAGCTTGGACTATTTATTTGTTTCTACAGTTGCTTCTCTTATGCCCACTTGAAATCTATTCCTGGTTGATATAATTGTTAAGTATAACTGAATGCAGTATGTGCAAATAATAACAATGAAAATATAACTGACATAAGAAAATTTAGATGAACAGCCAATATGTTGCGGAATGTTCATTTCTTTACAATGAAGCACTAAAATAATAAAAGATGTTGAGTTGTGCCCAGGCGCAGCTGGATATTCCGCTAGCACACCAGCGCCGAGATTCTAAACTCCTCAGTTTAAAACTTGGCATTGCTATCGGTTGGCTGTGCACCATCCAGCGGGCATATTTGGCAGTGCCTGCAGCAGACTCTAATTGGCTACAGTGTCTGATAGGGCGGGATGACCGAACTATGTGGGCGGGGTCTTCGCTGTTCAAGGACCCTGATTAGTAGATAGAGGCATCAGAGTGCATGGGTGAAAAAGAAAGGGTCCGCTAAGGACTGCGCACTGGTCGGAGGAGGCGTGAGCAGGAAAAATACCCTCCTCAAATGCAATCAGGGATCCCCAGCAGCGTAAGACAAATTGACTACACTAAATCGGGAGAAAAGTCAACAATACATGCTAGGGTAACCAACAAAAAATGCTCAGGCTTCAACACCACAATGTCACCACTGTTGAACCCCTGAGCAAAGCCACATGAAGCTTAGCATGGCTCTCTGTACATGACATGGCTCTGTGTAAGAACCCAACACTGGCAGGTGATAAAAAGTCCCCTCAGATTGCACACTTGTCAGAGGAGATATGTGATGATCCGGCTCTCCTTGATCAGATCAGATGTCGTGCAAGCGGCAGCAGATTCACATTTGAAATTTGATAATCCAGATAGACATCAAGGTTTCATACAATTCCAGATGGTGTGTTCTCAAAGTTTATGTGAGCATAGCTGTAGGCTTATGAGGCATAGTGTGCATTAGGCAGAACTGGACCACAATGGACAGATTATATGTTTGTTTTACTTCCCTGGACTTCATTCTTACTTCATAACACATGTTTTTTTTTTTTTTTTTACTTTTTTACAGCTTAAAATACGGTGGCCCGCTGAGTCAAAACACGATAACATTTACAAAACAAACAAAAGCTGACAACACAACAACATTAGGGAAAAACGCGAATACAAAAAGAACAACACAACAACATTAAGGAAAAACACGAATACAAAAAGGACAACACAACGAAATTAAGGAAACACGAATACAAAAGGACAACACAACGAAATTAAGGAAACACGAATACAAAAGGACAACACAACGAAATTAAGGAAACACAAATACAAAATTACAACACAACGAAATTAAGGAAACACAAATACAAAATTACAACACAACGAAATTAAGGAAACACAAATACAAAATGACAACACAACGAAATTAAGGAAACACAAATACAAAATTACAACACAACGAAATTAAGGAAACACAAATACAAAATGACAACACAACGAAATTAAGGAAACACGAATACAAAAGGACAACACAACGAAATTAAGGAAACACGAATACAAAATGACAACACAACGAAATTAAGGAAACACGAATACAAAAAGGACAACACAACGAAATTAAGGAAACACGAATACAAAATGACAACACAACGAAATTAAGGAAACACGAATACAAAATGACAACACAACGAAATTAAGGAAACACAAATTCAAATCCTACAACGGAAATGCTCCCGGTCACTAGAGGGCACCTCTATCATTTTTTATCTGTATGAACATTGCAGCAAAGAAAGCAAGACGCAGAGCAGCGTAGTGCAGAGAATCTGGATTCGGTTTAACTTTAATGTTCAGTGATATAATTCTTAATAAAATTGAGCTTTTTAGTGTCGGTGGTTTGATTGTAAAGCACCTTTTTGTTTTTTAAACATCAGGCAGCAATTAGCTTGCCAAATGTTTTTATATAATTGCAAAATCAACTAACTTGAGCTTTAACCAGACTGTGCCACGCTTTTACAGTTTAACATGTTTTAATGTCATAAACCTTTTAACAGTATATTTACAATGTATTAGTTAGTTATCATTAAGCATTTTAAGCGTATGTATTCATGCCCATTAGTTTAATAAAGACTTATTTTATGAATTCTTACACATGAAAATAGGTAACATACTTAAAAAGCTATTTTAATTTTAAGATTACGTCTATTTACTAAAAAAAAACTAATGGAAAAACTGAGTCGTGTTCATAACATTTTGTGCATTTTTTTCAGAAAAAGGAATCCATTAAAGTGTCATATAATTTGATGTATTAATGTCAAACAAATGTTTATATACACATCGGTTTCTTTCACCTATTACAAACCTTGTACAAAGCATTACAAAAATGTATTTCTTTTATAAAAAAAATAAAAAAATACATCTAAATCTTGTATTATTTAACTAGATTAATGTCAAACCATTTTTAGACACAAATGGACACACCTGTAAAATATAATTATCATACAATTATTGATCTTAACTAGAAATTAAAATAAATGATTTAATAATGTAAAGAAGTTTGTAGGTGAGGGGTATGTACTGTATGTGTATATATAAAATAGTTTACATTAATAAATGTAATCATGTCAAATAATTCTATAATTTACAATTATCCTATATGAAATAAGGTAATATATCCGTTATTTGTCATGTATACATATACAGATGTACAGTACAATGAGCATACATTTTTTTATCTTAAAATTTTTTTTTATTTTATTATAAAGAAAATATAACTAAAAATTTAACTAAAAAAAGTTTGTAGTAAATGGGAAACATTGAGGTTTATACTAATAAATGAAATTATGAGACCTGCATAGATTAATTCATCTCCAAAATAAAATGATCAGATTTATTGATCTTTATTTAAAATTAATATAAAATAGTTTGTAGTAGGTGAGAAACATTAATGTGTTTGTATGAAAATGGTTTGAAATAAATTTATCAAAAGCTCAATTTTATTAAGAATTATATCACTGAACATTAAAGTTAAACCGAATCCAGATTCTCTGCACTACGCTGCTCTGCGTCTTGCTTTCTTTGCTGCAATGTTCATACAGATAAAAAATGATAGAGGTGCCCTCTAGTGACCGGGAGCATTTCCGTTGTAGGATTTGAATTCGTGTTTCCTTAATTTCGTTGTGTTGTCCTTTTGTATTCGTGTTTCCTTAATTTCGTTGTGTTTTCCTTTTGTATTCGTGTTTCCTTAATTTCGTTGCGTTGTCCTTTTGTATTCGTGTTTCCTTAATTTCGTTGTGTTGTCATTTTGTATTCGTGTTTCCTTAATTTCGTTGTGTTGTCCTTTTGTATTCGTGTTTCCTTAATTTCGTTGTGTTGTAATTTTGTATTTGTGTTTCCTTAATTTCGTTGTGTTGTCCTTTTGTATTCGTGTTTCCTTAATTTCGTTGTGTTGTAATTTTGTATTTGTGTTTCCTTAATTTCGTTGTGTTGTCCTTTTGTATTCGTGTTTCCTTAATTTCGTTGTGTTGTAATTTTGTATTTGTGTTTCCTTAATTTCGTTGTGTTGTTCTTTTGTATTCGTGTTTCCTTAATTTCGTTGTGTTGTAATTTTGTATTTGTGTTTCCTTAATTTCGTTGTGTTTTCCTTTTGTATTCGTGTTTCCTTAATTTCGTTGTGTTGTAATTTTGTATTCGTGTTTCCTTAATTTCGTTGTGTTGTCCTTTTGTATTCGTGTTTCCTTAATTTCGTTGTGTTGTCCTTTTGTATTCGTGTTTCCTTAATTTCATTGTGTTGTCCTTTTGTATTCGTGTTTCCTTAATTTCGTTGTGTTGTAATTTTGTATTCGTGTTTCCTTAATTTCGTTGTGTTGTCCTTTTGTATTCGTGTTTCCTTAATTTCGTTGTGTTGTAATTTTGTATTTGTGTTTCCTTAATTTCGTTGTGTTGTCCTTTTGTATTTGTGTTTCCTTAATTTCGTTGTGTTGTAATTTTGTATTTGTGTTTCCTTAATTTCGTTGTGTTGTCCTTTTGTATTCGTGTTTCCTTAATTTCGTTGTGTTGTAATTTTGTATTTGTGTTTCCTTAATTTCGTTGTGTTGTAATTTTGTATTTGTGTTTCCTTAATTTCGTTGTGTTGTCCTTTTGTATTTGTGTTTCCTTAATTTCGTTGTGTTGTAATTTTGTATTCGTGTTTCCTTAATTTCGTTGTGTTGTCCTTTTGTATTCGTGTTTCCTTAATTTCGTTGTGTTGTAATTTTGTATTTGTGTTTCCTTAATTTCGTTGTGTTGTCCTTTTGTATTCGTGTTTCCTTAATTTCGTTGTGTTGTAATTTTGTATTTGTGTTTCCTTAATTTCGTTGTGTTGTCCTTTTGTATTCGTGTTTCCTTAATTTCGTTGTGTTGTCATTTTGTATTCGTGTTTCCTTAATTTCGTTGTGTTGTTCTTTTGTATTCGTGTTTCCTTAATTTCGTTGTGTTGTCCTTTTGTATTCGTGTTTCCTTAATTTCATTGTGTTGTCCTTTTGTATTCGTGTTTCCTTAATATCGTTGTGTTGTCCTTTTGTATTCGTGTTTCCTTAATTTCGTTGTGTTGTCATTTTGTATTCGTGTTTCCTTAATTTCGTTGTGTTGTCCTTTTGTATTCGTGTTTCCTTAATTTCATTGTGTTGTCCTTTTGTATTCGTGTTTCCTTAATTTCGTTGTGTTGTCCTTTTTGTATTCGTGTTTTTCCTTAATGTTGTTGTGTTGTTCTTTTTGTATTCGCGTTTTTCCCTAATGTTGTTGTGTTGTCAGCTTTTGTTTGTTTTGTAAATGTTATCGTGTTTTGACTCAGCGGGCCACCGTATTAAAAGGTATTTTAAACCTTCAGAATACAAACAGAATTAATAATCCAGTTATGTCCACCAACTGCAAATTTTTACAGCTTCAAACAAGCCAACTTGTAAATGAAATTAGTAAGCATTCAAGGTTAGGTTAGTGACCAAATACTCCTGTTTGATTCAAATTTTGCGTGTGATTGGGTCGTTTTAATATGGAACAATTCCGAAACAAAATCCACCCTCCCCTAATGATTTCCTTATGCTGAATTGTAGGCAAAGCTTGGAACAGAACAGGAGCTACGTCTAGAACTAATGTTTTTTGGTTTGAGCTACAACCTCTTGCTGAGTGTGATCTAATCAATTTTGAGGGAGGGAGGATGATCTAGTGAACCAGACACAGGAGGTCTGGAACATGTAGCTGCCCAGCTCTTCTTCCTCCCTCTCTGAGTGAAAGCCAACCGCTCTGCCTTCTCCACACTGATAACCATCTCCTCCACTCTCTCCTCACAGCAACGGGGAGGAAAAAAGCCTGCTGATTTATACATGAATACATTACCAGTTCAAATTGACCACCTCCTATCCTCCCTGCATCTTCTCAAAGACTCCCTAACGCACGACACATGCTAATAAAACACAAGCAGACTACACTCCATGGCCAAAAGTATGCAGACACCCCTTCTATATACTACGTCCAGGTGATTCAGCCATACCTATTACTAACTGATGTATAGAATCAATTCTATAACATAAATTTTATGCTTCTAATTTCATAGCAACAGTTTAGAGAAACATGGTGCTTTCCTGTAAGGTCTATAAAGATCTACAGCTCATGGTTGATTTAGGAATGCGACAAGACAGCCATAAGAAGCACAAGCGCCAGTCCCTGTCTGAATGGCTTTAGAAAAGAGAAGTAGGGTTTTGCAGTGGCTTAGTCCAAGTCCTGATTTTACAAAGATGCTGGGGCTGGACCTTTGACAGGCAGTTCCTGATTACAGGTCCTGTACTGTGGTTGATTTAATGCAAGTGGAATGAGGCAAGATTCCACATCAAATTAAAATACTGATCTTTAACAATCTAATTTTTAACAATCTGATCTTTAACAGTTTAAGTTTTTTAAGGTTTTTCTTCAATACACAAAATCATTATTTAAAGACAGTGTTTGTGTTGTGCCTCACAGCAAGAAGGTCTGTGTGTGTGTCTGCCCTGCGATGGACTGGCGCCCCGTCCAGGGTGTTACTGTGTGCCTTGCACCCATTGAAAAGTCGGGATAGGCACCCCGCGACCCTAATTGGATAAGCGGTTAAAAAAGTGAGTGAGTGAGTGTTTGTGTTGTCTCGTGCTTTTCATCTCTCACCCTGCATTAAGACTGGCAGCAATTAAACATGACAAATCGACTGGCTGTCATTCATTTTCAATTAGAGCTGCCGATTCCAGTGGGCATTCCAGTGGGCAGAGTCGGCGACAGAGCTTTGTACATGCTTTATCTTCACCTCTATGAAACAGTGTGCTCCGTTTTTGGTTCCTACATAACAGTTCTGACTAGAGATGGAAAAGAAACACATGCCGTGTCAAACTTCTGTAAATAGGCAGCAGCGAATGCAAAGAACAAACGCAGTTTTCTTGTCATGCTAACTGCTAATGAAATTAATAGACAAGCAATATCCCTTCAGGATGAGAAAAAATCTGATTTGTGATCAAATTATTTATTTATCTTTATTTGCTCTGTACATACTAGCCAGTAAAGTATGCTGTACTACCATGGCCTTTTTTTGCTTGGCGTCAGTTAAACCATGACAACCAAACACCCAAAGGTGATGATGACGCTTCCGGTGTGAACCGATGGTACAGGTTTATTTATTAGGATTTTATCATCATGTTTTTATACACTTTGGTTCCATTCGTGACTGAAACTGTAATTACTTTTTACACAAGTTTAATGTCAAACACAGTCATGGACAATTTAGTCTTTGTACTGTTAGAGAAAACCAGAGCTCTGGAAGGAAATCCACACAGACATAGGGAGAACATGCAAACTCCACACAGAAAGGACCCTGACCGCCCCACCTGGGGATCAAACCCAGAACCCTCTTGCTGTGCCGCCCCAGGCAACAAGAAGTGAAAAACAGCTGCCTGTCTGAATATAAGATAATATTACATTTTGTATGAGGATCTGAAAGCATTTATTGTGACAAATATGTAAAAATAGAGGAAATCAAAGTGTGCAAAATATTTTTAAACACACTGATTTCATTTCCTTCATTTTCCGTTTTTTCTAGAATAATTAACAGATGGTTGTTACAACAAATGTGTTTTTTTCTGTACTAAAGAACAAATGATCATTAAGTACAAATAAAATAAATGAAGCCACTGAGTAATCATTTTGACAAACAAATGAGACCACCTTTTAATTACCAGCCATGCAGGCAGAAACATCTCTCTGTCAAACGTTTAACACCACTGCTCTTTTACTTTTAGAGCAAAATCAATTGCTGCTTTAAAAAGGTCTAACTGGTTCAAAATTAGAATGCATTTATATAAGTGCACACAAAAAAGCAAAAACAGACCAAATTCACTATAAAATGATGGTTGGTCTTCTAGTAAATGCACCCATCAATGACTTCAACATGCACCATATGGCCAAAGTATTAAGACACCTGACCATGAGCTTGTTGGACATCCCATATACATCGATCAGCCATAACATTAAAACCATCTCCTTGTTTCTACACACATTGTCCATTTTATTAGCTCCACTTACCATATAGGAGCGCTCTGTAGTTCTACAATTACTGACTGTAGTCCAACTGTTTCTCTGCATGCTTTGTTAGCCCCCTTTCATGCTGTTCTTTAATGGTCAGGACTATCCCAGGACCACTACAGAGTAGGTATTATTTGGGTTGTGGATCATTCTCAGCACTGCAGTGACACTGACATGGTGGTGGTGTGTTAGTGTGTGTTGTGCCGGTATGAGTAAATCAGACACAGCAATGCTGCTGAAGTTTTGAAACACCTCACTGTCACTGCTGGACTGAGAATAGTCCACCAACCAAAAACATCCAGCCAACAGCGCCCCGTGGGCAGCGTCATGTGACCACTGATGAAGGTCTAGAAAATGACCAACTCAACCAGCAGCAATAGATGAGCGATCGTCTCTGACTTTACATCTAGGGGCGGCACGGTGGCTAAGTGGGTAGCACTGTCGCCTCACAGCAAGAAGGTCCTGGGTTCGAACCCCAGGTGGGGCGGTCCGGGTCCTTTCTGTGTGGAGTTTGCATGTTCTCCCCGTGTCTGCGTGGGTTTACTCCGGGTGCTCCGGTTTCCTCCCACAGTCCAAAGACATGCAAGTGAGGTGAATTGGCGATACAAAATTGTCCATGACTGTGTTCGATATAACCATGAGAAGTGATGAACCTTGTGTAACGAGTAACTACCGTGTGTCTGTCATGAATGTAACCAAAGTGTAAAACATGACGTTAAAATCCTAATAAACAAACAAACAAACAAAACTTTACATCTACAAGGTGGACCAACTACGTAGGAGTGTCTGATAGAGTGGGCAGTGAGTGGACACGGTATTTAAAAACTCCAGCAGCGCTGCTGTGTCTGATCCACTCATATCAGCACAACACACACTAACACACCACCACAATGTCATTGTCACTGCAGTGCTGAGAATGATCCACCACCTAAATAATACCTGCTCTGTGGTGGTCCTGACCATTGAAGAACAGGTTGAAAGCAGGCTAAAAAAGTATGTAGAGAAACAGATGGACTACAGTCAGTAATTGTAGAACTACAAAGGTATGGTAAGTGGAGTTGATAAAATGGACAGTGAGTGTAAAAACAAGGGGATGATTTATGTTATGGCTGATTAGTGTATATATATACAGTATATACTGTATATATATATGTATATACAGGGGTTGGACAATGAAACTGAAACACCTGTCATTTTAGTGTGGGAGGTTTCATGGCTAAATTGGACCAGTCTGGTGGCCAATCTTCATTAATTGCACATTGCAATCTGTGACCAAGACAGCAAGTCTTTGTGATGTATCAAGAGCCACGGTATCCAGGGTAACGTCAGCATACCACCAAGAAGGACAAACCACATCCAACAGGATTAACTGTGGACACAAGAGGAAGCTGTCTGAAAGGGATGTTCGGGTGCTAACCCGGATTGTATCCAAAAAACATAAAACCACGGCTGCCCAAATCACGGCAGAATTAAATGTGCACCTCAATTCTCCTGTTTCCACCAGAACTGTCCGTCGGGAGCTCCACAGGGTCAATATACACGGCCGGGCTGCTATAGCCAAACCTTTGGTCACTCGTGCCAATGCCAAACGTCGGTTTCAATGGTGCAAGGAGCGCAAATCTTGGGCTGTGGACAATGTGAAACATGTATTGTTCTCTGATGAGTCCACCTTTACTGTTTTCCCCACATCCGGGAGAGTTACGGTGTGGAGAAGCCCCAAAGAAGCGTACCACCCAGACTGTTGCATGCCCAGAGTGAAGCATGGGGGTGGATCAGTGATGGTTTGGGCTGCCATATCATGGCATTCCCTTGGCCCAATACTTGTGCTAGATGGGCGCGTCACTGCCAAGGACTACCGAACCATTCTGGAGGACCATGTGCATCCAATGGTTCAAACATTGTATCCTGAAGGCGGTGCCGTGTATCAGGATGACAATGCACCAATACACACAGCAAGACTGGTGAAAGATTGGTTTGATGAACATGAAAGTGAAGTTGAACATCTCTCATGGCCTGCACAGTCACCAGATCTAAATATTATTGAGCCACTTTGGGGTGTTTTGGAGAAGCGAGTCAGGAAACGTTTTCCTCCACCAGCATCACGTAGTGACCTGGCCACTATCCTGCAAGAAGAATGGCTTAAAATCCCTCTGACCACTGTGCAGGACTTGTATATGTCATTTCCAAGACGAATTTACGCTGTATTGGCCGCAAAAGGAGGCCCTACACCATACTAATAAATTATTGTGGTCTAAAACCAGGTGTTTCAGTTTCATTGTCCAACCCCTGTATATATATATATGAGGAGGAAAGTCATGCTCTGATGTTGAGCGAGATCTGGACAAGACCAAACTCGTCAAGCCATGCCCTTGTGGAGCTCGCTTATGCTAGGCTGGATTTATAGAGCTTTCCTTGGCATCCCACTGAGACCCCAGTAATCCCCCATGTGAAAACCCACACGAGGCCATGACCACTCGGATCTTACCAAATACATTTCAAAACCGATGCATGTTGGCTGGGATTGGAGGCAGTCTATGTACTGTACTTAGCGTGGCATGATTGAAAAAGCCAAACAGCAATCGATTCATTCCTCATTACCATATTCTTGGAAGTACAGACAGTAAAAACTGGGATTTAATCTCCTCTCTACCCATGAGCGAGCAGACAAAATATATAACTGCCACTCGAATCAGCTAGCCTTGATGAAATGGCCCAGACATTAGGAGCAGCTAAATTCAAAACCAAATGATAAAATGGACTTTCAGCATTTTCTTGTTTATTTCAATTGCTAGAAGGGAAAGCTGCTTATTGTTCATTTCCCATGATTCAAAGCTGTTTTCACATGTGGTAGTACTGGAGCGGCCTGTAGGTAATGCAATAGGAGTGTTTGTGCTCGTGATATGTTAGCTGGAAAACCAGAGGCAGCTTGGCTGGTTTTTAACTCATGTACGCAATACGCATTTATTTTTTTAGCAGGCCGACAAGGCCAGACGTGGGGGAAGAGCAGACCGAGGCTGCCACAATTTCGCAATGCAAATGAAAGCAGGAAGAGTTTCTTTCACTGTACAAAACAGTGTACAGGTCTTGTCCAGCTAGCTGGAAAACTTTGTTTTGGTCCAAAATGTTTCAGTTGAATGCTAGGAACCTGATATGTTCAGGCAGGAGAAGAGGTTTGGCAGAGGCACCTCTTTATAAGGTCAGCAAACTCATTTGTATGCACATTCTACTTTTGCAAAATGTCAGAAGCTATAACCGACATGTTCATGTAACGCAGGGAACAAAAATTTTCCTTTGTCCTCTGCTAAACGCATAGCTTCACTCCCAAAATGTATGTATAGTGATCAGATTTGTTTTCAATTAAAGAGAACAAACAGATCTATATTACTAATGATAGAACAGCCTCCACTCTTCTAGAAAGGCATTCTGAAAAGGTCTGGTGTGTGTCTGTGGGTTTATTTACTCAAAACAGCATCTTTGGACAAGAAGGCCTGCCTCACAATCAACGTTGAGAGTTGAGAGGTTAAAGTCAGACCACTGACACGCTCTTCACCAAACTCTGCTGAATCAGAAAAGAACCTTTCTCATACTAGAAGCTTAGTAATGTTTTTGATTTGATTCATTTAATATACCTGTTAGCAGTAACACACCACCATGTCTTTGTCACTGCAGTGCTGAGAATGATCCACCACCTAAATAATACCTACTCTGTGGTGGTCCTGACCATTGAAGAACAGGGTGAAATCAGGCTAAAAAAAAAGCATGCAGAGAAATATATGGACTACAGTCAGTAATTGTAGAACTACAAAGTGCTTCTATATGGTAAGTGGAGCTGATAAAATAGACAGTGAGTGTAGAAACAAAGGACTGATGGACTACAGTCAGCAAGTGTATACCCACAAACTGCATCTATATGGTATGTATAGCTCATAAAATGGATAATGAATGTATGTTCAAGAGAGGTGTTCTTAATAAAGTGTAATAAAGTGCTCTGTGAGTGCTCCACTACTGGGGCAAAAAAATCAATATATTTTTACAAGCTACTTGATTCAAAAAGTATCATGCTGCTCGTCATTATGAGAAAAGTAATAAAACTACAATATTTACTACTTAAAGTAAAGCAACAATACTTCCAAGCACTCTACAAAACATCTACTCTTGGCTTCAAGTATTAACAACAGGAAGCAAGACTAGCGAGAAATGCTCTTAGTGCAGTTCACCGTTCATCACAACAACAAAGCAAACCTCTATTTAACTGCACAAGGTGGCTAGCAAATCTGAATTAGCATTTCACATCGTGAAGGCAAATGGATAGTGTAATCACAGCTTGAAGCGCACCGTCCTGCTTTTAAGCCCAGTAGATCGTTTTGCAAGTGAGCGACTGTTGATCTCTCATAATTAGGTTCCTGAGTGAGGTTTAACTGCGAGCTCCGGGCAGCCTCGATATGTACCTACATCTCGTTTCCAATCTCATTTAGCCAGGCAAATTCGCTCCGTAATGAAGCCATACTATTGTTGAGCAATAAGAGGGGCTTGCTAGCATTTGCGTGAAAAAGCAAATGTCTAGAATGGATGTCTGGCAGGTTCTCTGAGAGGTTTAATCTGACACTAAACAGGCAAGTGTGGAAGGGCATTTTGCTTGGCTGCTGCACTAATAGCCCAGAAAGAACATCGTATTTGCCTGAGATGCAATTTCCATTTGGCTTTAGGGGCTGAATGAGAAACACATTCGGCCCATTTCAGTGTAAAATTCGACAGGAATGCCACTTCGCCTGCTCATTTCTCTCAATTAGCCCTCTATTCCTGTGTTTATTTGAACTAAGAAGTAATGAAAGCAGTGAAGTCTGAGTACTGTGCAAATGTTCTATACCATCGCAACTTCAACCCTAAGTGTGGAGCTGAAGTTCATGGATAGCAGACTGTAATGGGTTCGAACTCAGGTCTTTGTCAGCTGGTTATTTATTACTTTCATGCACTTAGCCCCCAATAAAGAGAGTTCAGCGAAGTTAACATTACTGAAATGAAACTGTCAAACATCTGACAACTCTAATGCACGGTCCACCTGAAACTCTAATCTGATTTATCCAAGAGCATCTGGGGTTGCATATTAATGCATACTTGATAGAGTAATAAATAAGTTAATTTCAAGTTTAATTTATTCATCAAAAATATAAACTTCATTTAAAATTAATTACACTGAACATTTACAGCAACTTTAAAAGAATATAGGATATATAGACCCTACTAATTATTTAATTCAGGTCTATTAATTGCACCCATTTCTAAGAGGTATATCAAACAATGTAATGAAATTCATTATACGGCTCCAACAGGCGACTCGGTGGCTCACAGCAAGAAGCTCCTGGGTTCGATCCCCAGGTGGGGTAGTCTGGGTTCTTTCTGTGTGGAGTTTGCATGTTCTTCTCATGCCTGCGTGGGTTTCCTCCAAAGAGTCAAAAGACATGGAGTCGGGTTAACTGGAGATACAAAATTGTCCATGACTGTGTTTGACATTAAATTTCCAAACTAATGAATCTTGTGTAACCAGAAACTACCGTTTCTGTCATGAATGTAACCAAAGTGTGTAAAACACAACGTTAAAAATCCTAATAAAATAAATACATAAAATAAATATGGCTCTTACATTGTGAAAACAGTTTCAGGAAGACTATTTTCTCTTTGAGGATGATTCTACCCCAGTGTACAAAGCAAGATCTATAAAGACGTGCTTTGACAAGTTTGGTGTCAAAGAACTCCATGTTCTGGATGGAGCCTTGACCTCAATGAGCTGGCCTTACTATTCAGCCTTAGTGCCTGACCTCACAAATGCTTTTTTTCTGATTGATTTTACAGAGAGTCTATAAAATAGTTATCAGAATTAGAATCTTTATTTATTCGCCAAGTACCGGGTGTATCTATCTGTCTGTCTGTCTGTCTGTCTGTCTATCATCTATCTATCACCTATCAATCTATCTATCTGTCTATCTATCTAGCTGTCTGTCTGTCTATCTATCTATCATCTATCTATCTATCTATCTATCTATCTATCTATCTATCTATCTATCTATCTATCTATCTATCTATCTATCTATCATCTATCTATCTCTCTATCTATCTATCTATCTATCTATCTGTCTATCATCTATCTTTCTATCTATCTATCTATCCATCCATCCATCCATCCATCCATCCATCCATCCATCCATCCATCCATCCATCCATCCATCCATCCATCCATCCATCCATCCATCTATCTATCTATCTATCTATCTATCTATCTATCTATCTATCTATCTGTCTATCATCTATCTATCTCTCTATCTAACTATCTATCTATCAATCTATCTGTCTATCATATATCTATCTATCACCTATCAATCTATTTGTCTATCATCTATCTATCTATCACCTATTCACCTATCAATCTATCTATCTATCTATCTATCTATCTATCTATCTATCTATCTATCTATCTATCTATCTATCTAACTATCTATCTATCTATCTATCTATCTATCTATCTATCTATCTATCTATCTATCTATCTCAAATTACGAGTGCAGTTCTAAGCTGTTCTCTGTAACTTTGTTCACCCAGGTTTTAAAGCAGAATTAGCTCAAAGAAACAACCTGTGACTGATTCGTTGAGTCTACGTGAGACACACTCAGATCTGATCTATCTGATGTGCAGACACAGCTCTTTAAAAGAATCCATCCTTCTAAATGGCACGAAGAGCTTTAGCTCCACATATTCATAGATCAAATGCAGCTATGATAAGGTCACATGCTACGTGCATTTCTTTTGCCATCAGGCCACCACTGATCAGTAAGCCATCTATGTTTTGATGTCTGAAGAGCTGAGAAAGTTAAAGCAAGCCGGAGCTCAGTAGGTTAGCACATGAGGCTACCGATAAAAAAATGTAATCCTCTGGCTCACAGTCAGCTACAACAAGGTCATTTGAATCATGACTGCACCAACTGATTCCTGCTTTGCATTTTCAGGCTGTACTCACACTCTTAAACCAGTAATTCAAAACCTGAGTTTGATGGTCCAGTAGAGCATGGCTATATTTCTAATAATATTCAAAAGAATATTTGAAATGCTTTAAATACACCAAGTTGCCACTTTTTTATGCTTCATAGGAACCAGGTCCATACTGGCTTACAGGAAATATACAAAGTTTATAACAGTTTGAGAAGATCTCTAGCATTCCCTGTAACCCACTACAAAACAGACAAGACAGCATTCATTGACAGATTAAAAGATTTTGCTAAAAATGAAAGTATTGGGGCATGCAGGCTCAGTGGAGGGAGAAGCTAAAGCTCATGGAAATAGCCAGGGTGCTTGATCCCAGCTGGATCTACACTTGAGTGAAGAACGATAGGGCTAAGCTAATGAGGACACAGGGGCCCGCTCTTCTGCAGGGAAAAAGCTGGACCCCAGCTGCTCCCTACTTATTCTGCAAGCCCTGAAGGAGTAGGATTAGTCATCGGTGATGAAGAAAAAAAACACTCCAACAGTCCCTGGCACCCCCTCCTAATCCCATGGTTTGTCATTTGAGACTATGGCATTTTATACCACTGTCTCCCACCTCTAACAGCTGGTCACTAACAGATGATTGCAGGGCCATAACAGGCAATTAAGTAATTGGAAGATCAACATCAGCTTTAAGACAAAGAGTCTTTTGGGAAAAGGACCCTCTCTATTGCTTTGGGGGATACCTGTTAGCTCTTGTGAGTGACAAAGTGGATGGGGTTTTAAGCAAAATGTAACAAATGCATGGGGCTGTAGGAGAACCCCAATTCCTCAAAATGTACATCACAAGAAAGCAATAATTTGATATTCAATTTTAACAATATTCAATTGAAAGCAGTACAAATACAGAATATTTAATGTTTAAATTTTCATTCTGTTTTATTTTCATCCTGGTCAGAGTTGCTGTGGGTCTGGTTTTCCTGTGCACTGTGTATTCTGACACCTTTTTATCAGAACCAGCATTAACTTTTTCAGCAATTTGAGCTACAGTAGCTCGTCTGTTGGATTGGACGACAAGGGCCAGCCTTCGCTGCCCACGAGCATCAATGAGCCTTGGCCACCCATGACCCTGTTGCTGGTTAACCACTGTTTCTTCCTTGGACCACTTTTGATAGATACTGACCACTGCAGACCTGGAACACCTCACAAAAGCTGCAGTTTTGGGGATGCTCTGACCCAGTCGTCTAGCCATCACAATTTGGTCCTTGTCAAACTCGCTCAAATCCTTACGCTTTTATATACAGTGTATCACAAAAGTGAGTACACCCCTCACATTTCTGCAGATATTTAAGTATATCTTTTCATGGGACAACACTGACAAAATGACACTTTGACACAATGAAAAGTAGTCTGTGTGCAGCTTATATAACAGTGTAAATTTATTCTTCCCTCAAAATAACTCAATATACAGCCATTAATGTCTAAACCACCGGCAACAAAAGTGAGTACACCCCTTAGTGAAAGTTCCTGAAGTGTCAATATTTTGTGTGGCCATCATTATTTCCCAGAAATGCCTTAACTCTCCTGGGCATGGAGTTTACCAGAGCTTCACAGGTTGCCACTGGAATGCTTTTCCACTCCTCCATGACGACATCACGGAGCTGGCGGATATTCGAGACTTTGCGCTCCTCCACCTTCCGCTTGAGGATGCCCCAAAGATGTTCTATTGGGTTTAGGTCTGGAGACATGCTTGGCCAGTCCATCACCTTTACCCTCAGCCTCTTCAATAAAGCAGTGGTCGTCTTAGAGGTGTGTTTGGGGTCATTATCATGCTGGAACACTGCCCTGCGACCCAGTTTCCGGAGGGAGGGGATCATGCTCTGCTTCAGTATTTCACAGTACA
The DNA here is from genome assembly GCF_030014385.1 of Trichomycterus rosablanca. NCBI lineage: Eukaryota > Metazoa > Chordata > Actinopteri > Siluriformes > Trichomycteridae > Trichomycterus > Trichomycterus rosablanca. Next base: position 18,673,982 of record NC_085992.1, read on the forward strand.
TATTGGAGTTCATGTGTCCCTCAATGAAATGTAACTCCCCAACACCTGCTGCACTCATGCAGCCCCAGACCATGGCATTCCCACCACCATGCTTGACTGTAGGCATGACACACTTATCTTTGTACTCCTCACCTGATTGCCGCCACACATGCTTGAGACCATCTGAACCAAACAAATTAATCTTGGTCTCATCAGACCATAGGACATGGTTCCAGTAATCCATGTCCTTTGTTGACATGTCTTCAGCAAACTGTTTGCAGGCTTTCTTGTGTAGAGACTTCAGAAGAGGCTTCCTTCTGAGGTGACAGCCATGCAGACCAATTTAATGTAGTGTGCGGCGTATGGTCTGAGCACTGACAGGCTGACCCCCCACCTTTTCAATCTCTGCAGCAATGCTGACAGCACTCCTGCGCCTATCTTTCAAAGACAGCAGTTGGATGTGACGCTGAGCACGTGCACTCAGCTTCTTTGGACGACCAACGCGAGGTCTGTTCTGAGTGGACCCTGCTCTTTTAAAACGCTGGATGATCTTGGCCACTGTGCTGCAGCCCAGTTTCAGGGTGTTGGCAATCTTCTTGTAGCCTTGGCCATCTTCATGTAGCGCAACAATTCGTCTTTTAGGATCCTCAGAGAGTTCTTTGCCATGAGGTGCCATGTTGGAACTTTCAGTGACCAGTATGAGAGAGTGTGAGAGCTGTACTACTAAATTGAACACACCTGCTCCCTATGCACACCTGAGACCTAGTAACACTAACGAGTCACATGACATTTTGGAGGGAAAATGACAAGCAGTGCTCAATTTGGACATTTAGGGGTGTAGTCTCTTAGGGGTGTACTCACTTTTGTTGCCGGTGGTTTAGACATTAATGGCTGTATATTGAGTTATTTTGAGGGAAGAATAAATTTACACTGTTATATAAGCTGCACACAGACTACTTTTCATTGTGTCAAAGTGTCATTTTGTCAGTGTTGTCCCATGAAAAGATATACTTAAATATCTGCAGAAATGTGAGGGGTGTACTCACTTTTGTGATACACTGTATATATATATATATATATATATATATATATATATATATCAAGGAACAGTGGAGCAACAATTCAACAATTGTTCCTTGATACATAACGTCAGCTTTATAATACACCATACATTTTAATGGGACAAAGGTCTATACCGCAGACAGGCCAGTCTAGCACCTGCAATACAAATGCAGAATGTGGCAAGGTCCCTACACTGATGGCACCAAAACCATGACAGAAGCCGGCTATTGAACTTTGTGTTGGTGACATTTGAAAGGTCAGACCACATCACTTCTTGTCACTTTGCGTCAATCCATTTTAAATAAGCTTGAGCCCAGAGAAGTCGCCGGCGTTTCTGGATGTTGTTGATTCATGGCTTCAGCTTTGTGTAGTGTAGTTTAGTGTAACAAGTATTTGTACAGTTGTAGAGACAGCAGAGAACTGTTTTTACTGACAAGGGTTTTCCACACTATTCCTGAGCGTGTGGTTGTATTAATTCCAAAAGCATGTTGTTTTGGCCTTTCCTTTTATGTGCATAGATTTTTCTAGATTTTCTGAATGACAATGATTGTATGGACTGTAGAATTGCATTTTTGGCAATTGTGCACTGAGAAACACTGTTTCTTTGACTCATTCTTTATTGTTTCTTTTGACAGCATCACCTGTTTTAGATTTTTGTTGTTGTTTTGCGTTTCACAGCATTCCTGGTCTTAATTCACCCCTGTCCCAAATGTTTGTGGAATGTTTGAAATGTACAAAAAGGAATACAATTAATTAGTTAGGTTAAATATACACGTTTATGGAATTAGGTTTGTACATGACAAATTGGTGCAGCACTATTAGAGTTGTTACTATTTTTAATTTCATTTAGTATGTGGTTTCTATGCATTTTTGACAGATGCCAAAAACCTCTTTGTAACTGCAGCCTTGGAAAAACTAATAATAAAATGATCCATTACTTTAAAATAACATAAATCATTCCAGCTTTTTTTCATTCACACAATGTATGTAAAACTAATCCATTTGCTTAAACACTCCTCAGACAATGCTGTGTTAATCTCCTTCATGGCCTTTGACCTAAGAACCGCAAGGGGCACAATGTGAAAAACCAAACCCAAGCTGAGATTGAACCCTGGTCACGAATTACACAAGCTTCTCATGAATCTGTGTTTCCCATCATTTTCAGTTATCATTAAATCCTCATAACCCTGAAGGCTTATCCTCAGCAACAATAAGCTATGCATTTTTTTCTATTCAGACATAAAGATTTAAATATGCACTGCCGTTTATATTAAACACACGATTACATTTCCGAGCTTTCCATCACGTACTGCACTATTAAGTAATGTTTTGCTGTGTGATTCAATAGGGAAAAATGCTCGAGGCAACTCACTGTCTGACTAAATGAAAATAAATAATGGCTTCCTGATATATTCCGAACGAGATGCCCTATTTAAATTAGAAATAAAAATCTAATCTAGAAATCATATAAATCTAACCGTGTAGACTGTTTCACCACACAAAATCTGCATATTTCTGAGATCAAATTTAAAGATATTTAGATACGCTATAGCACGTCCAAAAATATCGGGATATCCACAGCTACGAATTACTACGTCCTTTCCAGTTCCAGTAGGACTACAGCCTTGTCTACAAAGCAAGATCCATGAATATATGGTTTAATGAGATGGATGAGTTGGAATGCAGACAAGTTTTTTTTTAACGGAATGAACACAATCCACACTCAAATTTTTTGTAAAAAGCCTTTTGAAGAACAGAAGGCTGTTATGCTTGCATAAAATGAGATAGAGGGATAATTTCACAATAATGACCATGAATTTGGGTTAATTAGTGGTCATATACTGTAGAGTGGGAATTATATTGCACTACTGTAGACAATTGCTTTTTTTAAACCATGGTAAATTTTATTAACTTATTTGGTCAAAAGATTGTGCTTTCGTTGACAAAAATTAATTGATGCAACCCAAATATCATAGTACCTACTATGTACAGGTATGTACAGTGGTGCCTTGTAACTCGATGTCCCCTAAACTCAAAATCTTTGGAACTCGACGCCCTCGGTCAAGACATTTTTACTTTTAAACTCGCCTTTTACCTTAAACTTGAAGTGTGTGTGACAGGTGCTTTGTTCACATGTATGCTGTTTGTTTTACTTCAAATAAATGAGCATTAAAAAATTCCCGAAAAAGTTCAATATTTGATCATTTTTGCTATCATTGCACAATGAAAGCATATGATAAACAGCATGGTATGGTGATTGTAAACAACATTTGCCACAGTAATACATTGTTGGTAATGAAATATAATAATAGTATTATTAATATATATACAGTGGTGCCTGGTAACTCAACGTCCCCTAAACTCAAAATCTTTGAATCTCAACATCCTTTATCGAGAAATTTGTACCCTTAAACTCAACATTTCCCTTAAACTCAACGTGTTCCGTTTGTTTTTTAAAATGTATTTATTTAATTTTAAATTAACATTGAACGACTTGAGCGGTGATGTGTGGAATAACTGTCAGATTCATTCTGAAAGTGTCCACATGTATCTGTGTTTAGCTGGATTTTCCTCCTGTTTTACTTTTAAACTTGTGTTACAGCTCGGGGTTCTGTAAGAATCAGCTTTTTATTTCAGTGTTTTTATATTATATTTGTGTTATTTTCAGTGTATAAGTGTAAAAAACAACCCCATTATTTTACATAAGCCTAAAATAAATGCAGTTCCGCGGGACCATGGAACGCATTAACAGGTTTCCCATACATCCTTATGGGGAAAAAATACCTTGAAACTCGGCACCTTTTAAACTCAACGCCACTCCCAGAACCAACTGACGTTGAGTTTTGAGGTAGCACTGTATAATAAATTATTAATATAATGAAATATATGCAGTTTCACAGGACCATGGAATGCATTAATAGGTTTTCCATACATCGTTATGGAAAAAAAATACCTTGAAACTCAACGTCTTTTAAACTCGTCGCCACTTCCAGAACCAACTGATGCTGAGTTTCAAAGTACCACTGTATATTCAAAACAGCAACAACACTATTAGGTATTTCAACTTGTTTAATCTCACATACTATTTCGTATGGTAGTATGAAACAGACACAATGCTTATACTAACATTGGCTGTTGCTCATTATTAGCTACCTCATACTGAATGACAGATCACAGATCAAATAAATAAATAAATGGAAACCAACTGGCTGAACTGCTCAGATTATATGCTCTAATTATACATCTGTAGTTATAATGTCACATTTTTTTCCAAAATTTCCATAAATGTTTTCATTTTAGAGTCCAAAGCAACACATCAGATTTAAAAAGATAGGCTGTGTCCGAAATCGCATACTTCCAATTCCACTAAACAGTATGCGAAAACAGTAAACGTGAGTGGGCAGTGTGTTCGAATACGTAGTATTCATTACACAGTATGCGAAAAGTATCCTTATAACCTACTGCATGGGCAGGCATTTTTGCATATGCAAACACAGCACACTGCGGTCCGATAATTTATCCCATAATTCAACTGGAGCTGCAAAGGCGTCTGTAGTGGAAGAAGAAAGATTGCAGAAAGTGGAGTAAGACAAAAAATAAAAATGTTATCATTAAGTATTATAACCCTGATTAACGTAAAGAGCATGGGCGGCTTGTTCCTTAGGGCGATCGGGCAACGCACCACCAAAGGAAGAAAGGGAAAAAAAAATTCTATCACATTCAACCAGTGTTAAACTAGCTGTGACTGTTCTGGAGTGTGTCTTGCCTCTGAATATCGTAGTCCAATCAGTGTCGAGTTGTGTTCCGTACAGTACCGCCCCTTTTGGGTGATTTCAGTCTAATTGAAAATAACGATAATAGCGATAATTGAAGCAGCTAGCGATCTCGTCAACATGACTACCATTACCTCAGGATCTGCTGCACCTAAAATAAAATGCTATTTACATTTACATTTTCAGCATTCAGCAGACGCTTTTATCCAAAGCGACTTACACAGTGAGCGGAACACAATGAGCAATTGAGGGTTAAGGGCAGGGACCCAACAGTGGCAACTTGGTGGTGGCGGGGCTTGAACCGGCAACTTTCTGTTTACTAGTCCAGTACCTTAACCACTGAGCTACCACTGGCCACTGTGAAGACTGAATTAAATGATGAAGAATCTATCTGATGAAGCTATCTGATGAAGACTGAATTAAATTGTTAGGGTGAAGGCTTTACTTCATTTTATGATTAATGGTAAAGCTGGTCTCTCTCCATGTTCAAAGTTATTTGTGAGGGCAAACTGACAGATGACTTAATGTTAATTATTTAAGCTTTAATTTACCCATTGAACGGGTCACCTTGGCCATCATCGCAACAATTGCCCCCCCTGAGAGATTTGGCAGGAGCCGCCACTGGTTATGAGTAGCTTTGTGGAGAACAACAGAATTAATTTTGTCTGATTTAAAAATTGTTATAACTGTGGCGATGTGACGTCATGCATCACCTGACGTTGGTAGGATGGCGGACGTAATACGTACAAGGTTGCGTGCATACTGCACACCTGCATACTGAAAGAGCTTACTGCTTTACCCGCTGAGCAGTGCGCACTGCCTCGAATGTAGTACGTACTGTTTGAATATGTGATTTCATATGCAGCCATACTGATTCAGAGGAACGCTACTTTACAGGAAGTGCAGATTGAAAAAGAAAAATATCCTCTTTCAAAAACAGAAAATCATTAAAAAGACATAAAAACTAAAGTTGTCTCACAACAGCTTAAAATGACTCATTTCTGTTTGAGCAGTACAACCACAAATTCAATGAAAATTTGCCAAAAGCGGACTACACACCTGTGCAATCGAGTGTTTAATTAGGGTAGAAGGTTTCAAATTGAAGGGGGCAAAGAAAAAAGTTTCTCTGGTTAAAAAAAAAATCAATTCAGTTCAAAAGTCATGGTACAAATTTCTTCTCTGAAATGCAGAAGCACACTGAAGACAGTGAGGAGCCACTTTCTTAGCAGCTCTGATCACTGCTGAATAAACATGAGGAAGCAGTCAGTCCGGAAGATACATACAATTCAGCAAACAACCACGTTCTAACAAAGAAAGATACAGCAAATCAATAAAATCTTCCGTGCTCCACAGATAATCCAGGATCCTCTGGGAACACAACGTCTTTGCTCTGAGAAGATTAAAAAACCCTGCAATTAGATTTGGACATGTTTAAAAACCATGAGCTTGCCGGTCATCCATCCCTAAACCATATCCATTCCAATAATTTGCCACTTTCTTTGCAGGTATAATATTCTCCAATATTCTTAAAACAAGTTGTGTTTCTATGGGAATTTGTGCTCATTTTGTCAAAAGAGCATTTGTAAAGTCAGGCACTGAGGTTAGACCAGAAGGCCTGGCTCACAATCGATTTCAATTCATCCCAAAGGTGTCTAATGGGGTTGAGGTCAAGGCTCTATGCAGGCCACTAGAGTTCATCCATTATGAAACTTGTCAAACCACATACGTATTTTTTGCCTCAAAGTTGGACACATACACTGACCAGGCAAAACATTATGACCACTGACAAATGAAGGGAATAACACTGATTATCTCTTCATCACAGCACCTGTTAGTGGGTGGGATATATTAGGCAGCAAGTCAAATTTTATCCTCAAAGTTGATGTGTTAGAAGCAGGAAAAATGGACAAGCGTAAGGATTTGAGCGAGTTTGACAAGGGCCAAATTGTGATGGCTAGACGACTGGGTCAGTGCATCTCCAAAACTGCAGCTCTTGTGGGGTGTTCCCGGTCTGCAGTGGTCAGTATCTATCAAAAGTGGTCCAAGGAAGGAACAGTGTTAAACCTGCAACAGGGTCATGGGCGGCCAAGGCTCATTGATACACGTGGGAAACTAAGGCTGGCCCGTGTGGTCCGATCCAACAGACGAGCTACTGTAGCTCAAATTGCTGAAGAAGTTAATGCTGGTTCTGATAGAAAGGTGTCAGAAAACACAGTGCATCACAGTTTGTTGCGTGTGGGGCTGCATAGCCACAGACCTGTCAGTTAGGAAGGTGGTCATAATGTTATGCCTAATCAATGTATAATAATTTACATGGTTCTATATACAGTACCTATTAGTAAAGAGTGTGGCTATGAAACCTGAACTCAATAATTAGGGTGTGTGTCAATATACAGTACTTTTGGCAATATAATGTATAAGAATTTGCCATTAAATGAGCTACACTTACATTATAGCTGTACTTCAGAAGTGTACAATTACCGACTTAAGCCAATTTGTTGCCCTGTATATTTTGTCATTGCTGTATCCCATTTCACATTGAAAGGAAACCCCCAAGGACAACCACTGATGACATTTACATTTGTGCCATTTAGCTGATGCTTTTATCCAAAGCTACTTACGATCGTGACTTAATGCAGTTTAAGCAATTGAGGATTAAGAGCCTTGTTAAGGGGCTTAACAGTGGCATCTTAATGCTGGTGGGGCTTAAACTGGCAACATTCTGTTTACTAGTCCAGTACCGTAACCGCTGAGCTACTACCGCCGCTGAGTGCAATTATATTAACATGGCAATGACATTGTAGTGAAATTTATATATTTTAGCCAAAAGTATATGGACACCCCTTCTAAATCTTGAATTATATTGATTCAGCCACACTCAGTGATAACAGCTAGTGATAATGCTATTAACACTTTGGAAAAAAGGCTCTTCCTTGTCTCATCAGAAGTGTACACATGTGCACAAAGCAAACTCTATAAAAATGTGTTTGAACTCTAGTGGCACTCCATCGAACACTTTCAGACAAACTGGAATTATTGATTGCCAACCAGGACTTCTCATTTAACATCATTGCTCGAGCTTACAAATGTTCTACCAAAAAAAGATTACAACAGACACACTCTAAAATCCTGTCCTGTTATTAGAGTGAATGCCAACTCTATAGTAATGCATATAGATTTGGAATGGGATGCCCAACAAGCTCACGGTCAGGTGTTTATCTCCTTTTGGTCATATAGTTTATTCATGATATTGTCAAGCATGGAGAATCTCACACCTGATGTCAGCTCTACACAGCATAGGCCGACCGAACGCTTGGCCATTTAGCAAAGATTGGCTGTTGTTTTTAGCAAAGAGTGAAATTCAATCACCTGAATTGAATCAATGGCTTTGAAAAGAATTATCTTCGCTGAATTGAAGCTGAAAGGATGAGGTTAGAGGGCCGTCGTCTGGCTGGCTCTGGTTCTCCCAAACTCTCATACCTTTCATCAACCAGAGTTTCCCCTCCACCGTTGTTGTTTGTTTTCACCGCACTATGGCTAAATTAGTAATTACAGGGGCACAAACCAATCTCACCGCTGAGCCTCGTGAACCCTGGGACACACCTGCCGAAGATCCACAAACAAATAGCTTGTTAAGCTCGCTGTAACAGCCAGACAAGCTAATGAGGGACACAGCGGCCGGCTCTGATTTCCAACTACGTAAGAAAGCAAAGACCAAGCAGTGGGTCATGCATAAACCAACACACACAAACGAACCTGATCATTGAGAGAAAAGAGATTCTCCTTTAAGGCAATTCCAGCTTTCGTTACATCAGAGGCTTTCTTCAAAATTTTAAAGTGGGTCATTTGGGAATTTTTCTGTTTAGGCAAGGTTAGGCACTAATGTTGGGGGGAAAAAAAGCCTGGCTCACGTTCAGTGTTCAAACTCATCCCAAGGGTGTTTAGTTTCGGTTGAGTATGAGGCTCTGTTGAGGCCAATAAAGTTCCCCAAATCAAACTAGTACAACCGCACCCAGGTGGCACAGCGGAATATTCTGCTTGCACACCAGCGCCGAGATTCTGAACTCCTCGGTTCTAAACTCCGTGTTGCCACCATTCGGCTGGGCGCCATCTAGCAAGTATAATTGGCAGTGCCTGCAGCAGATGGTTCTGCTAGGGCGGGATGCCGGACTATGTGGGTGGGGTCATCAAACGCTGTGTAAGAACCCTGATTAGCAGATAGAGAGGTGCCTGTGCAGAGTGCATAGGTGAAAAAGGGTTCCGCTAAGGGCTGTGCATGAGTTGAAGGAGGTGTGAGCAGCAATATACACACCTCGACTGCAATCAGGGATCCCCCAGCAGCGGAAGACAAATTGACTATGCTAAATTGGGATAAAATGGAGAAATAAAACCATGTCTTCATGAGCATCAATTTCTAAACAGTCATGCTGGAAACCTGAAGTTCGAAGCTTACGATTTTTTTTAGCACCAGATGTGGCTGAAACACCTAAACTCAATAATTAGATGGGGTGTCCACATACTTTTGGCTGTAAAGTGCACTTTTCCTATCCTGCAGTCTGTTCCTTTAAAAAAGACAAGACTGGAGGTAAGTTTGCCTCTGAGATTTTCTTAATCAGCAGATTAAACACCAGCCCAAATAACCCAACAGGAGCAACAGGGTACTATATAGCTCCTGCCAACAAAAGCCACAGCAGGTCTACAGGCTAGTCGTCTTTCTTTCTTATGGCTTAACTGCAGGAAAGAGATGCAGGCACACTACTGCATCTGACACTAAACTACGATGATCAGGGTTGAAGAAAAATGAATGCAGATCCAGATGTGATATTACAAAGCCAGTTCTGCCTGAAAATCTCATTATGAAATTGTAAATATGCAGTTGGACATGCAGAGACAATCTTCCCGCCTCACAAACTGAGTTGCAGACACACTTGTTTGAGCATGCACACTAATGTATGAGTGACAGGAGAGTAAACATAATATCCAGTGTACCTGTCACTTGTTCAAACAGGGCTTTAACTGCCACTTTTAGGATTATGGGAAAGCCAGAGGGAAAATAGACCAACGTGCAGCGAACAAGAGCTCCGTACTGAGAGCAAATGTACAGCAAGACTGAGCAGCCTCTCTATCATAACATCCATCATTACATCATTCATCCAGCCCTGCACATCAGGGAGAGATGTGAAGTGCTTTCTCGTGGTTAGGTCCGCTTAATGCTTCAATCTAGAATCGCCCCACCTAGCAGTCCGGTTTTTAATAATGCAACGATATAGACTTGGGAATAATAGCAATGTCCTCATTAAAATGTGCAACATTTATCATGCTCTATATTACACATCCATTCTCTCAGAAAGGTTCTTTCTCTCTGGGTGTACGTAGTGCTGACTCAGCCATTACTGACTGAGTCGTATAGGTTTCACGTTGTACTTGTTACTCGTAACTAATACAAGTAGAGCCCATATAGTGAACTTAATCACACCTTTTTGCCAATTTTGTGGCTGAGCCAGGTTATGTTAGTGATACAGACTGCATTGCTTTTTTTTTTTAAATGTTTTTAGGCTCCACAATCCAAATGAAGTGTACTAATTTGAACGTGAATCATTTATTACTTTATCCTTTGGTAATTTCTTTATCCCTTCAAGTAAGCCCTTCATCTATGGGAAACCACCTCATACTTCAGTAACTGCTTTATCCATGGGTAGCTATTTCATTCTTTAAATAACTACTTCATCCTTAAGTAACTGCTTCATTCTTTAATTAGCCCATTTGTCCATGAGAAACAACTTTATTGTTATTATTCATTAAGTAACTGCTGTAACCTTTATTAACCACTTTGTTAGGTGACAGCTTCATCCTTTGATAACAGCTTCATTCTTTAAATAACTGCTTTACTCTAACTTCATCATTCTTTGGTAACCACTTTATTGCTTATACAACTGCTTTATCCATTAGTAACCACTTTATTTTTTAAATAACTGCTTTATTCTGACTGCTTTATTATTTGGTAACCGCTTCATTGCTTAGGCAACTGCTTTATACATTGGTAACCACTTAATTCTTTAAATAACTGCTTTATTCTGACTGCTTCATCCTTTGGTAACCGCTTCATTGCTTAAGCAACTGCTTTATACATTGGTAACTGCTTCATTCTTTAAATAACTGCTTTATTTTGACTGCTTCATCCTTTGGTAACCGCTTCATTGCTTAAGCAACTGCTTTATACATTGGTAACTGCTTCATTCTTTAAATAATTGCTTTACTCTAACTGCTTTATCCATCTGTAACTGATTCATTGCTTAAACAACTGCTTTATCCCTTGGTAACCACTTCATTCTTTAAATAACTGCTTTACTTTAACTGCTTCATCCTTTGGTAACCGCTTCATTGCTTCAACAACTGCTGTATCCATTGATAACCGCTTTATTCATTAAATAACTGCTTCACTCTAACTCCATCATCCTTAGGTAACTGCTTCATTGCTTAAACAACTGCTTTGTCCATTGGTAACAGCTTCATTCTTTAAATAACTGCTTTACTCTAACTGCATCATTCTTTGGTAACCGCTTTATTGCTTATACAACTGCTTTATCCATTAGTAACCACTTTATTTTTTAAATAACTGCTTTATTCTGACTGCTTTATTCTTGGTAACCGCTTCATTGCTTAGGCAACTGCTTTATACATTGGTAACCACTTAATTCTTTAAATAACTGCTTTATTCTGACGGCTTCATCCTTTGGTAACCGCTTCATTGCTTCAACAACTGCTGTATCCATTGATAACCGCTTTATCCGTTAAATAACTGCTTCACTTTAACTCCATCATCCTTAGGTAACTGCTTCATTGCTTAAACAACTGCTTTATCCATTGGTAACAGCTTCATTCTTTAAATAACTGCTTTACTCTAAATGCATCATCCTTTAGTAACCGCTTCATTGCTTAAACAACTGCTTTATCCATTGGTAACAGCTTCATTCTTTAAATAACTGCTTTACTCTAAATGCATCATCCTTTAGTAACCGCTTCATTGCTTAAACAACTGCTTTATCCATTGGTAACAGCTTCATTCTTTAAATAACTGCTTTACTCTAAATGCATCATCCTTTAGTAACCGCTTCATTGCTTAAACAACTGCTTTATCCATTGGTAACAGCTTCATTCTTTAAATAACTGCTTTACTCTAACTGCATCATTCTTTGGTAACCGCTTTATTGCTTATACAACTGCTTTATCCATTAGTAACCACTTAATTCTTTAAATAACTGCTTTATTCTGACGGCTTCATCCTTTGGTAACCGCTTCATTGCTTAAGCAACTGCTTTTCAAATTGGTAACCACTTCATTCTTTAAATAACTGCTTTACTTTAATTGCTTCATCCTTTGGTAACCGCTTCATTGCTTCAACAACTGCTGTATCCATTGATAACCGCTTTATCCATTAAATAACTGCTTCACTCTAACTCCATCATCCTTAGGTAACTGCTTCATTGCTTAAACAACTGCTTTATCCATTGGTAACAGCTTCATTCTTTAAATAACTGCTTTACTCTAACTGCATCATCCTTTAGTAACCGTTTCATTGCTTAAACAACTGCTTTATCCATTGGTAACAGCTTCATTCTTTAAATAACTGCTTTACTCTAACTGCATCATCCTTTAGTAACTGCTCCATTACTTAAGCAACTGCTTTATCAATTAGTAACCACTGTATTCTTTAATTAACTGCTTTTTTCTGACTGCTTCATCCTTTGGTAACCACTTATTTGCTTAAACAACTGTTTTATCCGTGGGTAGCCGCTTCATTCTTTAAATAACTGCTTTATTCTGACTGCTTCATACTTTGGTAACTTCTTCATTGCTTAAGCAACTGCTTTATACATTGGTAACTGCTTCATTCTTTAAATAACTGCTTTATTTTGACTGCTTCATCCTTTGGTAACCGCTTCATTGCTTAAGCAACTGCTTTATACATTGGTAACTGCTTCATTCTTTAAATAATTGCTTTACTCTAACTGCTTTATCCATCTGTAACTGATTCATTGCTTAAACAACTGCTTTATCCCTTGGTAACCACTTCATTCTTTAAATAACTGCTTTACTTTAACTGCTTCATCCTTTGGTAACCGCTTCATTGCTTCAACAACTGCTGTATCCATTGATAACCGCTTTATTCATTAAATAACTGCTTCACTCTAACTCCATCATCCTTAGGTAACTGCTTCATTGCTTAAACAACTGCTTTGTCCATTGGTAACAGCTTCATTCTTTAAATAACTGCTTTACTCTAACTGCATCATTCTTTGGTAACCGCTTTATTGCTTATACAACTGCTTTATCCATTAGTAACCACTTTATTTTTTAAATAACTGCTTTATTCTGACTGCTTTATTCTTGGTAACCGCTTCATTGCTTAGGCAACTGCTTTATACATTGGTAACCACTTAATTCTTTAAATAACTGCTTTATTCTGACGGCTTCATCCTTTGGTAACCGCTTCATTGCTTCAACAACTGCTGTATCCATTGATAACCGCTTTATCCATTAAATAACTGCTTCACTTTAACTCCATCATCCTTAGGTAACTGCTTCATTGCTTAAACAACTGCTTTATCCATTGGTAACAGCTTCATTCTTTAAATAACTGCTTTACTCTAAATGCATCATCCTTTAGTAACCGCTTCATTGCTTAAACAACTGCTTTATCCATTGGTAACAGCTTCATTCTTTAAATAACTGCTTTACTCTAAATGCATCATCCTTTAGTAACCGCTTCATTGCTTAAACAACTGCTTTATCCATTGGTAACAGCTTCATTCTTTAAATAACTGCTTTACTCTAACTGCATCATTCTTTGGTAACCGCTTTATTGCTTATACAACTGCTTTATCCATTAGTAACCACTTAATTCTTTAAATAACTGCTTTATTCTGACGGCTTCATCCTTTGGTAACCGCTTCATTGCTTAAGCAACTGCTTTTCAAATTGGTAACCACTTCATTCTTTAAATAACTGCTTTACTTTAATTGCTTCATCCTTTGGTAACCGCTTCATTGCTTCAACAACTGCTGTATCCATTGATAACCGCTTTATCCATTAAATAACTGCTTCACTCTAACTCCATCATCCTTAGGTAACTGCTTCATTGCTTAAACAACTGCTTTATCCATTGGTAACAGCTTCATTCTTTAAATAACTGCTTTACTCTAACTGCATCATCCTTTAGTAACCGTTTCATTGCTTAAACAACTGCTTTATCCATTGGTAACAGCTTCATTCTTTAAATAACTGCTTTACTCTAACTGCATCATCCTTTAGTAACTGCTCCATTACTTAAGCAACTGCTTTATCAATTAGTAACCACTGTATTCTTTAATTAACTGCTTTTTTCTGACTGCTTCATCCTTTGGTAACCACTTCTTTGCTTAAACAACTGTTTTATCCGTGGGTAGCCGCTTCATTCTTTAAATAACTGCTTTATTCTGACTGCTTCATACTTTGGTAACTTCTTCATTGCTTAAGCAACTTTTTTGCTTGACAAAAACGAGACGATAACTAAATAGAAACTACATAAAAGGATAAAAACTATGACGAAACGAATTGACACTTTTGTCAATGAATAAAAACGAGACAAAAATGTTTCGCAGGGACGACATCCAATCAGAACTGATTTAGTTTTGTGGAAGGTAGGGACAAGTTAGGAAGAGATCCAATCATAACTACTTTAGTGTATGTGGAGAGGCGGGACAAGCCGGGTAGCCATCCAATCAGTACTAATTTCTTTTGCAGTACCGCGGTAAGACCACACTCGCACACATTTGATCTAAACCCGGGAAGACCAGACTAGCCTGTGAACTGGCTTTACTCATGGAACTAGATTAACTCCACAATGTCAACAGGGAGAAAGAGGAGAGCCGATATATGGACACATTTCTCATTTGACGTGAAATGAGAAACAAGACAATGTGTAAACCATGTGGGGCGACGATCTCGGGTAAAAACACAACAAATCTGAAACATCTGGCACCACTGGCAGTATAATGGCAACATAATATCACAGCTGCTTTTATGGTACCCAGTTTTATAAAGAATGTAATATGCAATTTGTTATAAACAATGCATATATTTTTCAGGCAGAGCAGGCCTACTGGTCATTAATATTTTGTTATTGTTATGCTCAATAAGCAAGGTCAGGTAAATAAAGATGTTTGAAATAAGTTAAATCTGTTTTTGTGTGTATTGCACATTCAAACATTAATAATATTCCATAACTGATTAAAAATGTTTCATTTTGTGTAAGTGTATATAATGACTTAAATAATTCAAGGGCACTGATGAGAAAGCATTTACATTTTACACCCTTTATATTTTAGTCGACTGAATCGACTGTAGATTTAGCCAAAAGCCAAAAGACTATGACTAAAACTAAATCAAAATTTGCTATCAAAATTAACACTGGTAGCCACTTCATTCTTTAAATAACTGCTTTACTCAAACTGCTTCATCATTTGGTAACTGACCCTCCTCATTCATGGGAGACTGCTTCATTCTTGAAGTATTTGCTTTATCCTTTGGTAACCGCTTCATTCTTTAGATAACTGCTTTATGCACAAGTAACTGCTTCATCCTTCAAGGTGCTTCATTTACTGGTAACTGCCTCATCCTTTAGTAGCCGCTCTTTAATTTGATAAATGATCTATCTCTTAATAGCTTAATCCTTTAAAATAATCATACTTAATTAACAACTTTCAGCTTCATTATCCTTTTATTAATAACCAAATTAAAGCTTAAGTATAATTATATACATAATTAAATATACTAAATATACTTGAGGCATCATGATTAAACATTTTCAGGATGTTTATTTAAGAGATTAGAAGATGAATAATGAATATGAAATCTGTGTTTGATTTAAAAAGGATGCGGAATAAACAATATTGGTAAATGAAATGTTTCTGCTCAGTCCAGTCCAGGTTCACCAAACCCCTATTCACTCTTATGAGAAAAATGCTGTATTTGGACCTTCGGCATGTTGACATTACTGTAGCCTCCCTTTGGTTTGTTTACACTGCTTCTGTTAGTCAAGTTATAGACACACCCCAAGAATCCACTATACCACTACTTTTACTGCTTGCAAAAAAAGCATATAAAGCAGACTCTCGTGCTAAATGGTTAGCATTTATGCTGATGTAGTTCCCTTGGCAACCACTAGAGTCGAAATTCTATTATGGGCACCTT
Organism: Trichomycterus rosablanca; assembly: GCF_030014385.1. NCBI lineage: Eukaryota > Metazoa > Chordata > Actinopteri > Siluriformes > Trichomycteridae > Trichomycterus > Trichomycterus rosablanca. The sequence continues at coordinate 18,690,028 of NC_085992.1, forward strand.
AAACTGTTTTTTAATTCAATTGATTTGCAAAAGTATATTCTATTCCAAACTGTTCTTGGAAGGACTTTCACATAAAAGGCCCTAAATGAATCAGTGATAAAACAATTTGGAAGAACTCTACCCTCAAATGCATATTACTTAAAAACTGGTAAGTCCTTTGTGCTACCATCTCTCAAAGAGCATTATAGAAAGTCTTTTACTGAGAACCATTCACAAGTGTCTTTTTAAATCTGCTAAATAGCAATTCTGGCAACTGATATTTTGTATAGCTGTTCACACATCTTAAAAATAAAGTGATTATTTACTAAATGCAGTGGTGACAATAATGCACAATGTTCATAAGCATAATAAAAGACTGTACTAATTGAGTCAATACCAGATGTTAGTCATTACAAGATGGCAACGGTCCCTTCTAATCGCAATTCAATAGCATAATTACAGACACCTGCATTTCTCGGCTCACAATATTTGGAACAGCTATCACAAGATCTGCATGCAGCCAGAAGAAACGCACAAATTCAGAGCCCAGCCATCCATCAGCTACTTCCTCACACGAACCCATACACACAAACAGGATGCAATTTATGATTATTCAGGCAATCAATAATAGGCACTTGTGATAATGCACTCAAGAAGGGTTGAGAGAGGAGTGAAAGTCTGGCTCTCCCGGGCCTTGCTGGGATTGCAGTAATGCTCCACATTGAGCCAAGAAGTGAATATTCATTAGTGAGGATAATGCACTACAATTAACCAAAGACAGTCCGACTGCAGGTGCGGCTTGCACCTGGAGTCTGGAGTAAAGGAATGAAGGGAAGAAGAAGAAGACGAAACAAAAAAACGTCTTCTATTCCATCATCATCCCATGGGAGCTTCAGCTGATTAAATCCTCAATCACTGTGAAGTGTCACTGTCCAGCTCTCACACTCCACTCAATTCTCTCCCACTTCTCAGCTGAGACGCTACAGGCATGAAATCTAGCGCTGTGATGTCCGTCAGCAACAGAATTCCACACCGAGAATGACGTGTTGAGTGTGAAAAATCACAACTTAATTGGATTTCTATAGCTGGAATATAATTCAAGTGGTACACAGCATATACAGATATTTAATAGCAGTTCTATCACATTTTTACACCAGTGCATGTGCGGGAACCCCTGTTTACTCACCCCACATCTGGCTTCGTTTGAATAAGGTGCTTAGACAACATGTAGGGCACTAGATAGTGTGTAAAATAAGTGGCTGATGTGCTTAAATATAGGTTATTACGTTTTGTGTACAGTATTCCACTATAAAAATGATTAATTTAATGGCAAACAAGCCAATGCAGGCTTATTAGAAGCAAACAAACAAGTAAACTCCTGGCAGGTGCTCCCATGTTCACTATTAAACCATTGCAGCTCATTCAAAATACAGCTGCTCGCCTGGTTTTTAACCAACCTAAACTCTGCCACCTCACCCCACTGCTGCGTTCTCTTCACTGGCTTCCTGTAGCTGCACGCATTCAGTTTAAAACAATGATGCTCGCCTACAAAGCCAAAAATGGACCGGCCCCAAGTTACCTTCATGGTGTAATAAAACCCCGCTCTGTACCACGCAACCTCCGAGCCACTAGTCTCGCTCGACTTGATCCTCCACCCAGGATTCGAGGGAGACAAGCATTAAGGGTCTTCTCTGTACTGGCACCCAAGTGGTGGAACAAGCTTCCCTTGTCTGTCCGAACATCTGAGTCTCTAGCTGTCTTTAAAAAACGATTAAAAACCTTCATCACCTCTTTACTACACACTTAAGCTGACTTGTACTTACTTACTAACGCTCATTCATTTCTTGGAAAAACTTTGGTTCTAAAAGGTTTTTAGCAGATTGTGTTCTTGGACTGTTGTCTACTTAAACTAGAATAAGGTAATGTTTACTATAGAAGCACTTCTGTAAGTCGCTCTGGATAAGAGCATCTGCTAAATGCAGAAAATTTAAATGTAAATGTAAACAACCTCAAGATAATGATACTCCCAGGTGCATGTGTGGTGCAGCTAACATCCAAGTTAAATTCTGCGCTGTGCTACTAACATGGCCAGGTGTCCAACAGACACAGTCGGTAGTGTCTGTGGTAGGGAGGTCAGACGAGGAATTCCCATGTCTGCCGCTGCGTAAGCCATCCATGTGACTGAGGCCCAGCTGAGCCTTGGGAAGATTAATGCAGAGAGAAGCATGACTCTCCATTCAAAGGTCTGTGTGAGGCTTCACGGTTGGCTAGCGTATAAGATGTATCCGACGCATGCTCTGCGCATGTCAGGGGGGGGCGCGTAACAGAACTCGGCCCTCCTGCAATCATAGCGGGGTGGTATAAGCAGCAGGGGGTTGCAAACTCCAGTAAGCTTTACAGAACCCTCACCCCATCCATACTGAACATCAATGAAATGAACTGGAACATTAAATGCAAGCCAGGCCTCTTCATTCAACATCACAAATGCTGTTTTGACTAAACGGTCACAGGGTCACACGGACATACTCCATAATGTTGTGGAAAGCCTTTATAGACGTGTGGAGGGGTTGGGTTGGGACAACTCCATATTTATGCCCATGCTATTGGACTATTTTTCTTCAAAGTATTTTACTATGTTACACAAAATCTAGCATTTAAGTCCACGATAACCACAACAAAATGCTTTATGACTGCCACATCGGGCATCTGTTGCAAATCAGCAAACAAGCCATGATTGGAATCATATTGCCCACATTATTATGTGTACAACTTGCATGCTAACATACTAAAAAGGATGCCAATTTTGAACATCCTATTTCATAACTATAGTATTATTATTTTAGTACTTGGAACATCAAATGCAAGCCAGGCCTCTTCATTCTACATCACAAATGCTTTTTTGACTAAATGGCCACAGGGTCACACAGACATACTCCAAAATGTTGTGGAAAGCCTTTATAGATGTGTGGAGGGGATAGGTTGGGACAACTCCATATTCATGCCCATGCTATAGGATAGAATGTCCAACACTATTGTTTGTTTATTAGGATTTTAACGTCAAGTTTTACACTTTGGTTACATTCATGACAGGAAGTACTCATTACTCAAGGTTCATCAGTTCACAAGGTTATATCGAACACAGTCCTGGACAATTTAGTGTCTCCAAATCACCTCACTTGCATGTATTTGGACTGTGGATGGAAACCAAAGCACTAGTGATGGGTCGGTCGCGAACGATCCGGCTCTAAGAGCCGGCTCTTTAAAGTGAACGACGGGATCCGGCTCCTGATTGGTTTTTTTTTCTGTTAAAACCGCACGTGATTGGTCAAGATGCGTGGTGGCGTTTGTGTGTTTACACTGAGCAGGAGGGGAGGGGTCACACACACACACACAGAGAGACAGCGTGCACACGAACAGGAGGGTGAGAGAACTCAGCGCTTTACACGAATCAAATCACTTTATCAACCCATCAAAGATGAGCTCCTTGGTTTTTCTGAATGCTAATCTTTACTAAATACTTACAAATACTGTCACCTGGATGCTGATTTTGCTTTTTGTTTTGCACATTTTCATTTATATTTTGTTGAGTGTGAGTGATGCTTCATTGATGTTGTGTTGTTTCACTCTAGATGCTTGTTTATTTTGTTTTGTTTATTAGGATTTTAACGTCACGTTTATATCACGGAGTATATAAATAAAGCAATTTAAATAATAAACATTTAATACAATGTTTTTTATACATTAGTAATTCATTTTACATGTAGTTTGGTAATAAATTAATTTAAGCAACAAAAAAATCTAAGGAGCCACTTGGGAGCCGAAAGAGCCGGCTCTTTTTAGTGAGCCGAGCCAAAAGAACCGGCTCTCTAAAAGGAGCCGAAATTCCCATCACTACGAAGCACCCGGAGTAAACCCACCGAGAACATGCAAACTCCACACAGAAAGGACACTCACCGCCCCACCTCGGGATCGAACCCAGGACCTTCTTGCTGTGAGGCGACAGTGCTACCCACTTAGCCATCGTGCCGCCCTGTCCAACACTAATGAAACATACTAGCTGCCACTTCTCTACTTTATCACAGGAAGCCATCCAAGAAAGCAAGTTACTGACTCATGTCAACTAATGGTTTCTCATGATCAGATTATGAAAGTGAATGCAACCTTGATAATCAGATAGATAATCAAATTCTGATCTTGCAGTTATCAGATTATTCAGTGCATGTTACTCTGGGGTTCCTAACTAAATAATAGAAATGATGGAGTTAGTGAATGCACAATAGCAGCTGTCTCTGGTGCTTCCTCCTTTGGCATAAAATACCTATGAAGCTTCTGCTTCTGTCACATGAATGCTGGAAGGACCCAGATAAACATTAACTACAGACAAACAAGGTTCATTCATCCACATTCCTTCACAGAGGGGGGGGGGGGGGGGGGGGACGCTGGGAGACACCTGCATCCAGAAATCTTGAAAGCATTGCATATGGTTAAAAGATTGCTACAGTAAGCCTAGGGGAGAGGACTGTGGATAGACATTTCATACCGTTTATCTGAGTAGAGTGAGCCAAACTCCTAACCTGTTGGTCTACTGATAGATTTTATGGTTCCCCAATAGCTAAATCTTGGCCAAAGAAAGCAGAACGCTAAAAGCCGACTTGGGTCAACATGATGAAGATACCATTCCCCAACAGTTCCCAGTAAAGTCACTGACCACATTATAAATGCTGACTACAAGTAAATGAACACTGACAACATTTTTTGCCAGTGGGGCGCCGTTGGCTCAGCTTCACTAATGAGCACAAAAAGCTATAAATGTATCAAAAGTGTTCCTTTAGTATTTAGACATGTCCCAGTTCAGTCAGACCTTTAAGATGAATGAAGATGCATACAAAAATGAATGCAAATTCAAATAAAGCTTTTAATATTTGTCCAGTATTGTACTGGTTCTGCACTGAATGTTCAAGTAATGCCTAGTTCACACTACATGATTTTTTTTTCCCCAATTTTCACTCACCGGCAGGTCACCGCTAGATGTGCCAGCTCAGAGGCAAATCGGCATTCGGTTGGGGCTCTGAAATCGGCTCTCGATTGCTATATATAAACTATTCAAGGACTCGGTCTAAGTGGCTCAGCAATTGCTCGCAGACTCAAGAAAAATATCTAGCATGATAAATATCTGGACCTGTCGGCAACTCAATATCATGTAGTAAGAAAGGTGTTGCAATCAGGATGTCATTGTTGTGAATGAAACATACAGAAGAAAAACTGGGAGGGGGGCGTTGTAAATGTGTGGGGCAGGGGCATTAAATATTTCTATCAGAATACATTGGCACACACAAGCTTTACAGTATTTGTGACTTATCGTCCACACAGAACTATAATACCAACGTTGCATTGCAAAAAAAAAGAACAAAACAGACCATTAATGCTGGTCGTGTAGCCAAATCCACCCCTTTAGACAGATTAATTTATTTTTCCTCTCTGCTTTTACACTACATATCAGATCAATCACTCGCTTCTTGTTGGCCTGCATTTTTGGCCGTGGTATCATTAAACCCCTCGTCACTTCTTGCATGTGTTTTCGTGACAAAATGTAGTTTGGGAGATCAGACAGACTCGTCTGATATTCCTCCTGGTGATAGATTGTGTAGTGTGTGACCCCCTATCACCGATCAGTCGTGTAGTATGAAATACACAATGACTTAAATGACTTCTGATTACAAGAGCTCAAGTTGTGTAGTTATGTAGTGTGAACTGTACAGTGATCTGAACACCTTGAAAGTTGTGTAGTGTGAACTGTACAGTGATCTGAACACCTTGAAAGTTGTGTAGTGTGAACTGTACAGCGATCTGAACACCTTGAAAGTCGTGTAGTGTGAACTGTACAGTGATCTGAACACCTTGAAAGTCGTGTAGTGTGAACTGTACAGCGATCTGAACACCTTTGAAAGTGGAGTAGTGTGAACTGTACAGTGATCTGAACACCTTGAAAGTTGTGTAGTGTGAACTGTACAGCGATCTGAACACCTTGAAAGTCGTGTAGTGTGAACTGTACAGTGATCTGAACACCTTGAAAGTTGTGTAGTGTGAACTGTACAGCGATCTGAACACCTTGAAAGTCGTGTAGTGTGAACTGTACAGTGATCTGAACACCTTTGAAAGTGGAGTAGTGTGAACTGTACAGCGATCTGAACACCTTGAAAGTCGTGTAGTGTGAACTGTACAGCGATCTGAACACCCTGAAAGTTGTGTAGTGTGAACTGTACAGCGATCTGAACACCTTTGAAAGTGGAGTAGTGTGAACTGTACAGCGATCTGAACACATTGAAAGTTGTGTAGTGTGAACTGTACAGCGATCTGAACACCTTGAAAGTCGTGTAGTGTGAACTGTACAGTGATCTGAACACCTTTGAAAGTGGAGTAGTGTGAACTGTACAGTGATCTGAACACCTTGAAAGTCGTGTAGTGTGAACTGTACAGCGATCTGAACACCTTGAAAGTCGTGTAGTGTGAACTGTACAGCGATCTGAACACCTTGAAAGTCGTGTAGTGTGAACTGTACAGTGATCTGAACACCTTGAAAGTTGTGTAGTGTGAACTGTACAGCGATCTGAACACCTTGAAAGTCGTGTAGTGTGAACTGTACAGCGATCTGAACACCTTGAAAGTCGTGTAGTGTGAACTTAGCATCACCTGCAAATGCTCCCAGAGTTATATTTACATTTTCAATTTCAGATAAAGACGAGCAAAACCATTTCCAGATACCACTGGAAACTGTTGACCACATCATGCAACATTGCTGTGGACCACAAACCAAAGCCGAAAATTGGCTCCCACTTTTCCACCACATATAATGTTTACACCATTTCCCTCAATTTTACTACTTTTTTTAGTTTTCCTGCTTGATGTCACTTAGCAGATCAACATGCCATGTGGATTCAATAACCCAGAAAGCTCCCACTTACAGATGTTTTATGGTATTATTCAGCCTTGAACTCATAATCTCCAAACAATAGGCCAGTCCTTATAGTGGTGTGTCTTGGGAAGTATTTGTATTGATTTTTTTTTTCTTTTTGAAAGTGCTTTAGTGAGTTACACATCATTTAGCATTTGAGTTTGCAACAACCACAACAAAATGCTTTAGGACTGCTACATCGGGCATCTGTTGCGAATCAGTAAACGAGCCATGATTGGAATCATATTTGCCACATTATTATGTATACAAATTGCATGCTAACATACCAAAAATAATGCCAATTTGGAACATCAAAAATAAAATAGGGGCGTTTTAATCCTATTTCATAACTATAGTGTTATTATTTTAGTACTTTTATTTAGTGCCATTTATTTCTAAAAACGAAATAATTGCGTGATTTTGTTGTTAGCATCTTAAAGATGGGACCGTGGGAGCCTAGTGAGTAGAGCTTTGGGCTATCAACTGAAAGGTTGAGAGTTCGAATCACAGCTCTGCCATGCACAGGCCCGTAACCCTCTCTGCTCCAGGGGCGCCGTACAATGGCTGACCCTGCACTCTGACCCCAGTGTCCAAACAAGCTGGGATATGCGAAGAAAGAATGTCATTGTACTGTACACCTGTATATGTATATATGACAAATAAAGGCAAAATTCTAATTCTAAAAGATTGTAGGAATCTGAGATATATGGTGTATGGTATATGTCATTTTGTATCACATAAACACATATATATATATATATATATATATATATATATATATATATATATGACAATAAATTAACATTTAATAGATTCATTAGCATAATTGAAAAATGTTTGATTTGTAGCTTATAATCTGTTGCTTTTTTGCTTCACTTTACCCCATTTATCAATCAAAAGGAGCCCTAATAAGATCCCAACTGACCAGAAGATGTTGGGTGGTGGAGAATTCTCAGTGCCACAGTGACATTTGCATGGAAGTTATTATATGGACGAGTGTGTTGTTCCAGTATGAGTGTATCAGGTGCAGCAGGGTTGTTGGGGTTTCTAAATAGTGTTACTTACTGGCCTCTTTATTATATCCTAATAGCACTGGTTTCTTTTTCATATCCAATGTCTATTAGTGTTCCAATAGTCTTTTATCAGTGGACGCTTTCTGATCACAGGACGCTGTTGGTTTTATAAATGTAAAAAGCAACAGATGGGCTCCAGTCAGTAATTGTACACCTTCACATTTTTTTCTGTATGGTAGGTATAGTTGATAAAATATTTAATGAATGTATGAACGTATGAGATATCTTCACCTAATAAAGTGCTTGGAAAGTGTACAGGAACAGAGAGAGAACAACTAACTTATCTTAATATCCTATAAGAAACAAGAATTATGTTTATCCCCTTGAAAGAAAAAAAATCTAATACAAGGCTGTTTTTAAATTGAAACTTCTCAATTGAGCATGAAAGAACAAAGAGAACGGGGGGATCCGTAAAGTGCAAACACCAGCAGAGAACAATTTACTGCTTCTCTGATGTTGTTCCAGAAAGTTAATGCATCAAGTTTAGACGCATTGCTTCAGTCGAGTATTTTGTCGAGCTGAAACTTGTTTGGATCTCTCTGCCTTGATCAAGTCCATCTTTTAATACCAGGTTGGAGTCACCAACTATGCACTGATAACGGCTGCTTTGACATTTCCTTTTAGCTATGCTAAGGCAAGTATAAGCACTAATCCTATTGAGGTAAAGTTAAAGCCTTCTCAAGAAGTTTCGTCTTCTCCTGTCTCTCAGCGTCTCCTCTCTGACAGAAAGAAAGGTCTTGGACACTGAGGAAACCTGAGCTGGGCTCGTCACACAGTACGTTTACGACTTAAAGACTATTACAAACCTATGGAATGCTGGATTGGTGTAGTGTATCCATTTGAGACTGTTGTGAACTCTTTAAAGTGTTTTACGAGATCAGAAAAGTTTTGTGGACGCTGGAGAAACCTGAGCTGGCCTTATCAAACAGTTTGTTTGAAGCTTAAGAGCATTATAAGCAAAGCTAATGTTTTCCATCCAACAATAGCAAACCAAAATACTACCTTCATACTGTATATCTGTATACAATTCATGAGAAATTTTCGAAGGTGCTTCAATATGGCATTCAGTTTTTCAGACATTGTAAACACTTATAAGGTTCTTTAAAAGCTTAATGCCCAACAATGGCTGAACCAGCTTTAGCAGTAGTCTTTTTAAGATACTGTAAGTCTCAATTAATTAAGTTCTACCAATAATTTGGGAGTTGGCGACAGTTCGAAGGTTTCATCACATGATATGGCTTAAAATGACTAAACAATATGTTGTTCTGGGTGGCACGGTGGGTAGCACTGTTGCCTCACAGCAAGAAGGTCCTGGTTTCGATCCCCAGGCGGGGCGGTCCGTGTCCTTTCTGTGCGGAGTTCTCCCTGTGTCTGCGTGGGTTTCCTCCGGGAGCTCCGGTTTCCTCCCACAGTCCAAAAACATGCAGTCAGGTTAATTGGAGACACTGAATTGCCCTATCCAAGGTGTTACTGAAAGTAAGTGAGTGAGAATATGTTGTTCTGTAGACAGACTCTACCATACTAATAGACCGTAAAAAGAAAATGCTTTTGTGCTTTGTGATGAAATTACAGATAAAAAAAAGTATTATTAAGTTCAAGTGTAATCTGTCTGTCTGTCTGTCTGTCTATCTATCTGTCTATCCGTCTGTCTGTCTGCCTATCTATCTATCCATCCATCCATCCATCCATCCATCCATCCGTCTACAACAGTTAGTTCCGACCTTACAATCTAAATGGTTGAGAAGCGTTCTAACCGTGTTGACATTTGTGATAACAGCACAGCCTTTTCACACCACAACTGTATTACTCCGCTGACGCGTTGCCAGTAACGACAAGCTTCATGCACATAAGCCACCGGTTGTTTTGTAGGCCTATTTGTGCTCATACACATCCAGAAATTGATAAAATGGATCACTTTCAGATAACGTTCGACCTAAATTCTATCTTGTAATTCTTAATTAATTTTATTTTAGCTTTTTCTCCTTTTCCTTTCATCTTCGGTTATTCATATTCGCTTATTATTTTTATTCCAAACTAGCATTACTTTGTAGTGTTAAACTATATATCTTTTTTAGCTAAGGCAGGGTAGGGAATTTTTACCGTTGCATAGCAGCAACTCATTCGTTGGGGAACTACTTTTTGGCGGAAGGTATTGTCAATATTAAAGCATATTCAATATGAAATTCAGGGCGTCTTTGATTTATTTTCTTTCTTTATTTTGTAAAAACTGTTGTATAAAAGCAATAGAACACTTGAGGTCGTGTGTAATCGCGAATAATCTATCTATCTGTCTGTCTGTCTGTCTGTCTGTCTGTCTGTCTGTCTGTCTGTCTGTCCGTCCGTCCGTCCGTCCATCCATCCACTAGAACCTGACCTCCTTGTCCAACTTCAGTGCTGGACTCTGAGTACACAAAATAAGTACATGCCTACAGACACATTTGGACACAAGAGTGGAAAAACATGGTTTTGGAATGGCATGTCCAACAAGTTAATGGCTGGGTGTTTATGTACCCTTTTGGACCCCAAAGGAAAAACCAGCTATAACACATTTTCATTATGGTTTCATAATGTTATTTCATAAAATAATTCTTTGAAAAATGTGATATTCCAGATTTCCTGCCAGAAATAATCTAACTAAGTAATTTCCCCAATAAATCATTCTTGTGTGGCACAGGGTCGGGGTTAGAGGGTAAAACAACCTTCTCAATGCCAAGAAAAGGCAGCATAGTATAATGTGACTAGGTTGCTAACGCTCTCCAAAAAGTCAACGGTGACAGTGTTCTGCAGTAAAAAACCATGCATCCAGAAAAAGTGTGGACCGTTTGTCATTTAAATCAGTCGGCCAGGCGTTTGTAATTGGCTCATTGTACATGCCAAGGTGAGAGACATTTCAGTTTTAAATCAGTCTGTGAAGGCATTCCAAGCTCAGTAATGCTGAACGCTGTTTGTCATCTCCTAGCCTTGAACTGACTCGTACACATACGCACTTAAACTCACAACAGTGCTCGTTCCCAGCACTCACAACAACTAGCACACAAGACTGTTTTGAAAGGTATCAAATAAAAATACTTATTAAATGATTCATTCGGGTACATTTTTGGTTCTTCAGCTAGTGGCAATAGTGGCAGCTTAGTGGGTAGAGTTTTGGGCTATCTATCAAAAGGTTGAGAGTTTGAATTCCAGCTCTGCTGTGCTGCCACTGTTGGGCCCTGGAGTAAGGCCCTTAACCCTCTCTGCTTCAGGGACACCGTACAATGGCTGACCCCCTGCACTCTGACCCCAGTCTCCAAACAAGCTGGGATATGTGGAAAAAGAATTTCATTGTATTGTTCATGTGTATATGTATATATGATTAATAAAGGCATTCTATTACAGAAAAAAACATTAATCATTTACACTAATCATTCACTCATGTCCACTCTAATTTTCCACCCAATAAAAGCTGCTCAACCATTTTTGACCCTACTTTAACTCTATTTTACCACAGCCCTACTCCCTGACCAATGGTCTTCTTATCATTTACTTACTTTCTTAACCGTTTATCCAGTTAGGGTTGTTTGGTGGGGGGGGGGAGTTGCTGGAACATATCCCAGCTTTTCAATGGGCGCAAGGCACACAGTAACGCCAGTCAATCGCAGGGCAAACACACACACACACACACCCATTCACCTATAGGGAAGTTCAGTGTCTCCAATTAACTTGACTGCATGTTTTTTGGACTCTGGGAGGTAACCAGAGCTCCCAGTGGAAACCCACGCAGACACGGGGAGAACATGCAAACTCCGCACAGAAAGGATCCAGACCGCCCCGCCTGGGGATGAAACCCAGGACCTTTTTGCGGCGACAGTGCTACCCCCGAGCCACCACACCTTCTTATCACTTATTCAATGTTAATTTCATTCCATGTTAATTCAATGTTTTATAATCTGATCACATCAATTTAGTCACTTGTCTGTGTATATTATATTCCACATTTTACTGATTTGAACATTAATGATCACATTAAAAAAACCTAGCATCTTTGTCTGTGTATCCCATGTAGCCATTTAGGTGGATGAACTAAACCCATATACACAGTTGCAACAACAGAAAATGTAAGTGCACACATACTGTTAAGGTTAAGTTTAGCAGCCAATAATTCTGTGAGTGTAAAAGGAGCTCCAAGTTTTATAAACAGTCTAAACCAAAAAATTGTGATTCTAAGTTTAGGAAAGTGTTTTAAAAACCCACTACTTGCCTAGGACTCCAGATAAAACATTTAGTTAAAATCTTGTGCAATCGTGTCCATCCCAAGACTGATCATGTGGCTATTATCATATGAAATTTATTATGAATCAGTATTCATCGGTATGAGTGTATTTTTATGACACATTTTGGACAAGTTATAGAGCAAAACAGGAACTGTGGCCACAATGGCTAAGGTAATGGACTAGTAATCGGAAGATTGCTGGTTCAAGCCCCACCACTGCCAAGCTGTGTTCAGTCACAACTGTGAGTCTGCTAAATGCCATACATTTAAACAAATGGGCTGACTGTCACATATACAGCTAAATAAACAATTATGGATTAAAATGAACAAACAATCCATACTTCAATACATACAGTGGAAGTTTAAACAGTTAAGATTAGGGAATGTTGCTCCCCCTTTCCATTCAAACGCCAATGTTGCATGGAAGAGTAGAGGTACCGAGTCAGCAGTATAAAGGAAGTAAGTAAAGCCTTAGCAATGGATAAATCAATGCCAAAACAGAGGTTCCTCACTTCTTCTATTCTTCACCTCAACACCAGAACCACCATCATTCTCCTTTCTTTGAAAGAACACTGCATGTATCCCATCATCCATCCATCTCTCAGCGACGAAGGGACAAGGGGGAGGGTAGAGGGGATTGCCATTGCTCTAATGGAAATGGGTCTTTTTCTAGCAAGGCTAAGACATGTAAAGTACTGCAAGGAACTAAGCAAAAAACAGCAGGATGACAGAAATGAATGATCTTCCCAGGAGAGCTAGCAACAAGCCAAACACGCACACACGCAAAGACTTCCCAAAAGTACAAAGACAACCATTTTGAATATTTTATCCCAGCAAGACTGTAATTCACACTCTATACAGGCAGTCGGAAATGTCATCTTCACATTATTAGCCTGACCTTCTATTTAAGCAGGGAGTTAGCGGTAGCCTTTGTTTCTCGGCAGTAGACTACGCTAATGACAGAGGATTGGATCTTATCCCGCAGTGATATCATGATCAGCCCACAAGGACTAGAAAAATGATTTTCTATCTGTGAGTCGTGCGTAAAGCTCAGTTCCAGGTGTCTGGTCTGAACCACTCTGTGAATCTAATGGTATTCAAAAGCACTGGCAATAATTTTTGGTTGGACTGAAATATGATTAGGTCTGCCTGAGTTCTGACATTGTGGTTAGCAACATGGTTTCTGAGGTTTGGGGGACTCTGCTTTCGTTCCACCATCCAAAAACATACAAAAGTTGGACTCGTTGCTCTGAATTACCCAAACGTTTGAGTGAGTAAATGTGATAGGATGTCATATTACAATAGACTGTACAAGGACCCAGACTAGAATGAGGATTCATCTCCAATAAATTGACTCAATCCTTCATTTATTTAAAAAAATATGTCATCCTTGGGGTCACCATAGTGCTGTTGCTACCCAGACACACTGGGATTAAGAAAGAAATTGCCCTGGACAGGAGCAACACACATTTATATCAGCCAATTCACTTTCTGCATGTTTCTGAGTCCAAGGTCTGAACCAAAACCCCAACACCCAACAATACATGCATTCAATTTTGGTCAGAGGTAATGTTATTATGGTTAGATGGTCAAAAAACCACGAAAATCAGGTCTGTCTTTACTTGGAAGCAGCTGAAACATACTTAACACTGTTCACAGCCAAGTTTGACAGACAGTCCAAGTTTGACATCCATATATGCCTAGAGGCTACCATGCAAGAAAAGAGACTTGTTCTTTGCCTGTGTGATTACCAGCATGCCTCAGTTGAGCTTCAAGGTGCAGATTTCTTGCAAAGCAGCTTCAAAACTATATGTGATGTAAAGCTCGGTTGACTGTGGACAGTCTAGCCATGTATTAACAGCATTTAATTTATGCCAGACTGTATCTTGGGTGGGCGGCATGGTGGCTCGGTGGGTAGCACTCACAGCAAGAAGATCCTGGGTTCCATCCCCAGGCAGGAAGGTCCGGGTCCTTTCTGTGTGGAGTTTGCATGTGCTCCCCTTGCGTGGGTTTCCTCCAGGAGCTCCGGTTTCCTCCCACAGTCCAAAAAACATGCAGTGAAGTTAATTGGAGACACTGAACTGCCCTATAGGTGAATGGGTGTGTGTGTATGTGTGTCTGCCCTGCAATGGACTGGCGTCCAGGGTGTTACTGTGTGCCTTGCACCCATTGAAAAGCTGGGATAGGCTCCAGCACCCCTCCGCGTTCTAAGCAATTAGAACACATTTAGCATAAGGTCTGTGGCTTTCTCCCAACTTTGAAAATAGACCACTCCTCCATGTATGTTGAAAATAGTGTAACCAAAACTTATTTTTATGAAACTTTCTATAACACCAAATTATTAATTCCACAAGAAACTTACGCTAGTTTTTTTTATGATTTGTTTTGCTTCTAAAAAAGAGGTATAAAGCCATTATTTCAATCCCAGGACTAGCATGACATGCATGTCTTTCTAAAAGTCCTTCAAATGAAGATGAGACAACAAGCTTCAACTTGTACAGGTCAAGAAGGCCTCCTTAGTCAAATCCCCCAATATCAGATGACAGATATTACTTCTCTTCACTCTGCATCTAAGAAGAACATGGAAATACCTTCAATCATCCCCACCATTAGAAGATGGCAAAAATCTGTAGCTCTCAACCCAACTGACAGCTGCTGATAGAGGAAGAGGACTATAAACATGGCTTTGTGCCTTTTTCGTTTCCCACTGTCAAGCCCTTATTGGTGTTATCCTTCAAGGATAAGGCCGACACTGACGTGTGCAACATCTGATACTCCACATCAGAAAGTTTTCTGGGCATGGTGTCAGGAGTGGGCACCTTTGAAGCACTCAATCACTTCCAAGGTGTTAGGAAAAACACCTTCGAGCCTGCAAGAGGGGCTCAAATTTCAGCCTCTTAGTCATTTCAAAGTGGTGAGCAGCCCTCTCGCATGAGTAACCAAAGGACAAAGGCAAATTGATAATCACCCCTTTCCTCTTCTGAGTTACAGGCATTGGTGATTGTATGGAAGGCTAAGCCTTGACTTGCACCTAGGTGATAATGTTATAATGCTAATTATCTGCTTTGTATTCAAGAATTAACAGGATCATGTTTTCTTTTCCTAGTTTGAACACAGAGGGTATTAACAAATCATCTTGCATTTCGGTAAAAATGTTTCCACAAAACATAAGGATAGTGTAAAATAATAAAGGAAAAACAATAATCTTCTAGAACAGTAGCTCATGGGGAACTTTTTTTTATAATGTGGCTTTTTCGGTCTTTCCAGGGTGGCTGCCAATCCATACAAGAATAAATGCTTGTGGTCTGCCCAGACAGAATGTCATTTAAAGTATTATCTAACCCTTTTTAAGGCAAGAAACTTCTGTATTCTGTATTTCTATTCTGGTTTAATTACTAAAATATACACTGATGAGCCAAAATATTAGGAGCAACCTTCAAAAATGTGCATGGCAGTGCAAAATTCATAACAACTGTGCAGTTCATTATCAGGATTTTATTAAATATTGGGCTGGTGGCAGTTTCTTTTAGTTCATATGTTGAATGCAGCGGATATGATCAGGCATAAAGACCTGAGTGATTTTGGTAAGGACCAAATTATTATGACCAAATGGCTGAATGTTGAGCTGGGCGGTATGACAGTACCTTCGCTCCCCATGTGAATCAACGAGCCTTGGCTCCCCATGACCCTGTCGCCGGTGTACCACTGTTTGATAGAAACTGACCACTGCAGACCGGGAAACACCCCACAAGAGCTGCAGTTTCGGAGATGCTCTGACCCAGCCGTCTAGCCATCACAACTTGGCTCTTGTCATACTCGCTCAAATCCTTACACTTGCCCATTTTTTCCTGCTTCTAACAAACCAATTTTGAGAATAAAATGTTCACTTGCTGCCTAATATACAGTATATCGCTAATATATCCCACCCACTAACCGTCAGAATCTTAAAAGTACGTTCGGTATACCAGCTTTGATTCCTCGTATGGTATGTATTTTTTATATATCGCCATACCATAGCACAGTTAATACAACAGCTGTAAGCTTTAATATGACGCAAATTATATGATATTGTTTGCCACTAAAAGCGCTATGGAGCGCTGTGCAGGTTAAATACAACTCACCAGGTAGTGTTAGCATAACAGTGTTAACAGATGAGAGAGGTTTTCTCAATATGGTGGCAAAAAATAAACAAAAACAGCAAAGAAATGAGCTGTGTCAGCAGTTTAGAAGTTTTATTTTGTTCCGACACAGATTAAAACACTAAAAAATTTAAATTTGCAAAAAAGCAAATGGTTAAGCGACGTTACTACTGGGGCAAAAATATTTTCGTTTAATTGCTGTACTGACTTATAGCAACAACACCGGAGCAAGCCGGAAGCGTAGATATGTAAAGTCGTCCACTTTTCTACAGCAGACCTGTGATCAAGTTGTACAATCAGTGGAATCACACATCAGTATAACTGTATAACTGTGCACTTCATCAGTGGTGACTGGAAGACTGCAAACATCATTTAATTTGTTAAAGGGAGAGCTAACAATAATTGTATAATACTTAAATATTATATTAATAATAAACATTGTACATTTAGCACCTGTTTCACATGTACTGATTCCATCATATATTGTGTCATTTTATGGAGCCAAGCAAACTTTATAGTACTCAAAACCCTCACAATATACATTTTAAATTCGATGTACTTATGTAAAATCAGCCACAGACATATAAAAAATCCCAGTCATTCAAACAGAAAATACCGTGATATACCGTGAAACCGTCAGAATCTTAAAAAAATACCGTGATACAAATTTTTGGTCATACCAAAATGAATGGAATAATTTTTTAAACAAAAAGTGGTCACAAGTAGCTGTGCTGATTGCCCAATGCCAGCTGTTCAAGGAGGACAGGCCACAAATCGCTGACTGTTTTAACCAACCAATTGTTGGGCGGCCTAGACTCATTGATGCCAACAGACATGAAGGCTATGACAGAAGGAAATGAGCTGCTGTGGCTCAAACTGTGGATCATTTTAATACTCTTCGGTGTATGGGACTGCACAGTTGCAGCCTGATCAATGCTAACCCATGCTAACTTGTGTCCACTGTTCAAAACAGTTAAAATGGGTATGCAGACATCAGAACTGGACATTAGGTTGTTTGACAAATCCTGCATTCTCTAAGATCACATGTGCATCTTTTATCAGTGGACGAAATGCACCAGGGTGCACTGTAGGATGATCCACCTCACAATGGACAGAAGTTAAAGGACCTGCTGGTACCAGACACTACATGACGCCTTTAGAAGTCTTGTGGAGACCATGTATCAATGGGTCAGTGCTGTTTTGACAGCTTTGTAGCCGGGTGGTCCTAATGTTCTAGCTCATCCGTGCAGTCCTTTATTTATTTTACTAACCACTTTTCCAACCACTAACCACTATGCTGGTCAGAAATGTGGTGGGCCTGGAGGCACACAGAAACACTAGAAGCAAGGCAGGAATATCCTGGGCAGGGTACTAATCAGTCATAGAGCAACACACTTACTCACTTACTTACGTCTAGGATTAATGATTGATTGTTTTCTGGGTTTCTGAGGTGAGAACCTTGATCCACTTAAAACATTAACGTTGTAAAGGCAAAATGTTTGTGATCTTTCAGAATGAAATAAAATACTGGCTATTAGTATATTATATGTTCAAAAGTATGTGGACATCACCCCACGACACCCCACAATGTGTTATTTTAGTTGTTTTTTCTGAAATAACAGATCTTTAGCCAGAAAAAACTTTATAATTATAATTATAAAGCAGCATTATAATGCAGCATTAACTAAATTAAGTAAATTTAACCGGAAGATTGGTGGTTCAAATCCAGGCTCTGCTGTGCAACCACTGTTGGGTCCTTGGGCAAGGCCCTTAACCCTGTCTGCTCCAGGTGCGCTGTACGATGGCTGAACCTGCGCTCTGACCCCAGCTTCCAAACAAGCTGGGATACATGAAGAAAGAATTTCATTGACCTGTACATCTGTATATGTATATATGACAAATAAAGTATTTCTTCTTCTTGTAAATTTATTAATTTAGTTTACAGTATGTAATGCTGAACTTAATCTGACAGAACATTTTAGCTGTATTAGAGATGTTGCATTCAGCCCAAATGAGCTGAAAATGTTAATTATTATTGCATATACAGGTTTGTTGTCTAAAGCAAATGTGTTCATTTACTTCTGCTAAGAAAATGAACAAAACACAGAATTTGCTTAAGAGTGCCCAATCCTTTTCATAAGTAATTAATTATTTTTATTATTTTCTGGCTGCTCGCATAATTAGGGGTCACCACAGCAAAGCTGGTCCGCATACCTGACGTGGCAGTTTTTCTGCTGGATGCCTTCCCTTACTAATTCCACCTTTCTATTTTATTTGGGCTTGGGACTGGCACTGAAAGGCAAGCCATTGCCTGGTGGTTAAGGTACTGGACTAGTAATCAGAAGAACGCTGGTTCATGCCCCACCACTGCCAGGTTGCTGCTGTTAGGCTCTTGAGCAAAGCCCTTAAGCACTTAATTGCTCAGACTGTATACTGTATCTGTGATGTAAGTCGCTTTGGATAAAGGCATCTGCTAAATGCTGAAAATGTAAATGAAATCGCACTGAGGGAGTGCACCTTCTAATGGCTAGGTTGTTAGCCAATCATGTCCATGCAGACACCCGACCGCCGAGATTCTAATCCTGGATCTGCAGATGTTAGCAGTAGTGGGCTAGCATACTTTATTGCTGCACCACCTGAGCGCCTTAAAGCTTCCCATAAGACTGTTTATGTAATATTTTAAAATATTCATCCAGCTATTGAACATTTTTGCAAACATCACATACTGACAGCGGCATAAATGCACAAGCTTAGAAACTGATTAATAATAGTTTGTAGAGCTTAAGCAAGGCCCTTAAACCTCTCTGCTCCAGGGGCGCCGTTTGATGGCTGACCCTGCGCTCTGACCCAAGCTTCCAAACAAGCTGGGATATGCGAAAAAAGAAATTAATTGTACTGTACGTCTGTATATGTATATATGACAAATAAAGCCATTCTATTCTATTCTAAAACAGATTTCTAAACCCCATTATCATGAAGGTTACACACTGCATTTAAATAGCTGTATATTTATTTGGTAAAACAGGCACAAATTCAGCAGACACCGTGGCAACACCTAAATAAATCAACTGCAGGAGTGAACCAGAACTTAGCAGGGGGAAACAAATGGACGAGCCCTTGCTGGAACTCACGAGTTTGATCCCATGAATGAACAATGGGCTTACCTCACTGGATTCCAGCATGTTGATTCAGCCCAGATGTGTTAATGTAAAATAATGTCTTAAGTGTCTGTGTGCATGTGTGAGTCTGTGTTTGTATGCGTCCCTTTAATGATGAAAACTGTTACAAACAGCTGTGAATAACAGTTCCAGTCAAATTTATTTACTGCACTTAGAAACCGTAAGGGGGGTGGGGGAGAGAGGTAATTTGACTAAATTGAATTCATTTAGGGGTGGGGAGATGATCCATTTTAGTCAGGATGCCAGCCTCATTTGCATTTTTAGTGTTGTTTGATTACTAGCCGAGACATGGAATGAAAAGTTTGCAGACACACGAAGTAAAATCTATCCTGAAATAGTTCCGTCGGTATCTTTGTACCTCAAATTTGGCAGACGACTACAATTTGTAAAACAGAGCCAGATGAGCTAGGCTAATCAGATCCTTGAAAACTAATAACATTCCTTTATCAAGCTGATCTATTAAATTTTCAGCATTTAGCAGACGCTTTTATCCAAAGCGGCTTACACGATGAGCAATTGAGGGTTAAGGGCCTTGCTCAGGGACCCAACAGTGGCAACTTGGTGATGGTGGGGCTTGAACCGGCAACCTTCTGTTTACTAGTCCAGTACCTTAACCACTGAGCTATCACTGGCCCTATTACTTGTGTGTGTGTGTGTGTATGTGTGTTTATATTGGCCAGCGTCTGATAGCATTATTCATTGCTTCCTCTCTGCAAAGGCAAAGCAGAGGTCCTTTGACAACAACTAATAATGGTCTCTTATGACAGCAGATAAGTGAATAGTTCAAATCTTCTACGGAAAAATAATTGTTAGCTATTTAATTTAAAAAGCAAACCCTTGAGCCGCAGACCTTTGCTCTTTTCAAATTCAAACAAGTCAAAATAGGTGGCAGTCTTTGAGGCAGAAAGGCCACAATACCTTCAGGTTATGAGGTTACGGTGAGTGGGCTAATTACAGATTTTGGATTGAAACACTAAACCAATTATAGGGTGGGGAGCGAGGCGCTCCGGTGAGCTACGCTGAAGCGGAATGGCAAGATTGTAGGATCCATTGTGTACTGATGGCATCTTTTTATCTCCCTCTCGACGCTGATGGAGCTAAAAGACAGAGCTAAGGGAAGGGAGGGGGGATTTTTTTTCTCTAATCTCATCAGAAAGCATTGTTTTCAGAGCTCATTAAGCTTCAGGAGGTCCAGAGGTCTCCTCGCAGTTGACAAGTCAGCTCTGTGCTCGCCCCCCCTCACACACACACCCCATCAACCACCCCCCCACACACCCCTTTAACCCTGCTAAAGACAAGAGAAGAGTTAGAAAAACAAGCAGCTAAGACAAAAGGAAAAAAGGGAGAAACAGCAGAGAGGATTCTGTACAAATACACAAGGCTCAGAACCCTGACCGGGGGACCTGGTATTAGGTTTTATGCCTGAAACAGCAGGAAGTCACTTTCTTTTAGGTTTGTTGGGGTCTTCCTCCTTTCTTATCTAGTCTCTGGGGAGAAATTGAGTAAAGCCTGAACATATGGGATCTGCATTAGAAGAAAAGAGTGCATGAAAGGAGATGTGTCGGGTAGGGTTAGGACATCCTGTTTTAAACAATAGAGCTATCCGAACAGCCATACTGTAACAATATGCTAACACCAACATGCTCAATACAGAGCTAGGCTATGTGCATGTTGGACCCCCAATTTAAAACCATGTGCATTAACATTCAGTTATCCTATTTATCATGTCCTCCACATTTCAAGGAGGAGGTTCTTAACTATTGCCACAAATTGGAAATGCATAATTTATTTTAGATTTGATTTGATTTACCAGTTAGCAAATCATGTGGCTAAAACCTGGGCCCTGACCTCACTATTTAGGAGGGGTGTATTTCTTTTATGTAAATAAGAGCTGTAAATAGTTCTCCAACAAAGAAAAATAGCACTTTTTCTTTGTTGGTCTATCAGTGTTGTAGAGTCTGTCCACGGTGCAAATTATAATTACCAATTATAAACATACTTGGACCTCTCTTTGTAAACAGGGGTACACTCATGATGGAACTGTAAAAGGCCTTTGTCAAACTGAACTCAATGATTAATAGGGGTGTCCACATACTTTCGGCCATTAGAATAGAATAGGATGCCTTTATTTGTCATATAAACATACACAGATGTACAGTAGAACGAAATTTTTCGCATAGCTGGGGTCAGCCATTGTATGGCACCCTTTGAGCATAGAGGGTTAAGGGCCTTGCTCAGGGGCCCAACAGTGGCTGCATGGCAGAGCTGGGATTCAAACTCTCAACCTTTCAGTTGATAGCCCAATGCCCTACCCACTAGGCTACCACTGTCCCAATGTTAGTCCCAGTGTTAGTGTACATGCTATTACACATCTAGTCTCTGTCTCACCTATGCAGCTGAAATACACCCTCTGAACACTTTATTAGATATACCTATCTGGCAAATACATGCAAGTAATTAGTTTATAAGCTACAGCTTTCCATACAGATGAACATTGTGGGTATACAGTTACTGACTGTAATTCATCTGTTGTTCTGTACACTTTTTAGCCCCATGTACCCCATTTATCTATAAAAAAAAAAAAGAACCTTTAGTACCCACACTGACCAAGTGTTCTTTGGGTTTGTTTGCCAATAGCAATAACATGGTAGTGTGTGTATTGTTCTGGTTTGAGTCTATTAGGTGCAGCAGTGTTGTTGGGATTTTTAACACCTCACTGTCAATGCTGAGAGGAGAACCGAGCCTTATCCATAAATAACACCAGCACTAACAGGGTAAGTGTTCCTAATAAAAAGACAACAGCATCTAAAAATCCCAACAACACTGCTGCACCTGGTCCACTCAAACCAGATCAACACACTACAAACTCTTTACCATGTTGGTGGCACTGCAGTACTGAGAATGGTTCTCCGCCCAAATATCATCAATATAAGTAAAAATATCAATATAAGCCAGGGGAGGTCCTATGGGGTCTCTTTCAAATGATAAATGGGCCATGTTTACAAAGCAACAGATGGTCTACAGTTAGTGACTGTATAGCCACAAAGGTCATCTGTATGAAATGTGCTCCTTTTTATTAATACATTGAGTAAAGGGGATTCATAAGGGCAGTTTAGCCGAGTGGTTATGGTACTGGACTAGTAATCGAAGGGTCACTGGTTCAAGCCCCACCACCACCAGGTTGCCACTGTAGGGCCCTTGAGCAAGACCCTTAACCTTCAGTTGCTTAGGTAATATACTGTCACAGTACTGTTAGTCACTTTAGATAAAA
Source organism: Trichomycterus rosablanca (assembly GCF_030014385.1). Lineage (NCBI taxonomy): Eukaryota > Metazoa > Chordata > Actinopteri > Siluriformes > Trichomycteridae > Trichomycterus > Trichomycterus rosablanca. The sequence continues at coordinate 18,712,870 of NC_085992.1, forward strand.
GCATCTGCTAAACACCAAAAATTTAAATGTAGCCATTAAATGCCCACCATAAGGGCCAAAAGTTTTAAAGGTTTTGCTCAATGGTCCAACAGTGGCTGCTTGGTGGGACCAGGATACAAACATCAACCTTCCAATCGATAACCCAGAGCCCCAACCACTGAGCTAACACTGCCCAAAATTAGGGGAGAGCACTGTTAAGTCCTCAACTATCCCACCTTAATGCCCACCATCAGGGAAGTGCAATGTCTGGGCATCACCCTGGGTGAACCTCATTCCTGATTATAGCATCTCCTCTGCCAGGTAGGTGCAGGTGGAATCAAATAGTGTATTTAAGAGACACACCAAAGTAAACATTTAAGAGTGCTGATTAGTGAATGGATGTGTTTATCTTACAGCAAGAGTGAGGAATCCAACAGGTACAGTGTTGTGAAAAATGTATTGCCCCCTTCGGTTAGGTTTGAACCACTTACAGACTCACAGATTTGCCCCAAACAGAAGCTTTGTGGAACATGCAGGTTCTGGGCAAACTTAAAACCTGAAGCAATATTTTTTCCCTAATAAACTGACACCATATTGCTTACTACATGTATTACACTGGATATATAAACATACATTTTAGCAAGCTGTCGAGTCCTGCAGGCAATTTTCTGTTATCCTGGCTTCTTTTTTTCCACCTCTTCAATCACTGCATACCGTGCACTTGCTCTGAACATTACAGGACACCCACTTCCAAGAAGTTACCAAACAGCAGTGAAATTCCTCAATTTGTAGATAACTTGTCTGCAACAAGTCTTGAGGTCCTCTGATAACCCTTTTCAACCAGCGTGGAATGGGTTCTGTTTCAGGTAAAGTAATTAATTTTGAACCAAACAGCACATTTTTACCAAAAATTAATAGGGTCTAAATAGGGAACGTTCTTTCCAAGTGGGAACCCAAGAGTAGTAGGTTTTCCAGCATGAACTCTGATGACATCTGTGAGTGTGTCAAATTTTATAGGAAAAAGGAAGGGAAAATGGTGACACCCTCAAAGACTGTGCAGTTGTCTTCTAAAGAAACACAGAATTTACGTATTTGGTGTTCTTCAGAGTGGTGCAAGTTCAGGATGGTTCTCTCAATAGCATCAAGGTTCTAAGAAGCCTGAATGGAACCAGTTCAAGATCCAGAGTTATTTTGGTCATAAAGAGCGGAATGAATATTTTTGTGCATATTCAGTGCACGGTTCAGAACAACAGGTGCTCTTGAGAAGAACAGATTTGGGGATTTGAGCACCTGAATCCATACCTGGTCTATAAATGAATAACCGGTGAAAGACAACACATTGTTTGTTTGTCTGACCTAGAAAACAATAAGGTAAAAAATACTGGGTTCAGGTATAAGAACAGTTTGGGATGAAGATTTGGATAGTGTCTGAGGAAATGTGTGCTTTTAAAGAACAAGACATGCTTGTGAAAAACATTCCTGGGTATTTTACATAAATTATTCATATACAAAATTTTCAGCAATTGGTGTGGCTAAAACATCTGGAAGTAACAGAACTATTATTATAATGGCTTTATGCTTATGCTACAATTATAATGAAAGTACATACATAGACTAAGCATAACATTATGACCACTGGCAGGTGAAGTGAATAACACTGATTATCTCTAAATCACAGCACCTGTTAGTAAGTGGGATATATTAGACATCAAGTGAACATTTTATCCTCAAAGTTGACGTGTTAGAAACAGGAACAGGAAAATTGGGCAAGTCTCAGTATCTATCAAAAGTGGTCCAAGGAAGGAACAGTGGTAAACCAGTGACATGTTTATGGGCTGCCAGGTCTTATTGATGCACGTAGGGAGCGAAGGCTGGCCTGTGTGGTCCGATGCAACAGACGAGTTACTGTAGCTCAATCTGCTGAAGAAGTTAATGCTGGTTCTGATAGAAAGGTGTCAGAATACACAGTGCATCACAGTTGCAGGGCTGTTTTGGCAGCAAAAGGGGGGCCAACACAATATTAGGAAGGTGGTCATAATGTTATGCCTCATCGGTGTACATCGCTTTTTGTTTGAAGATTTTTGAGTTCGAGTTGTAAAACACCGGCCCATTAGTAACAAAAAAAAACATGAGCCGGTTTATCAGGAACGTTGTGTAAACATTGCTAAGACGACGTTCGATCCCTTCGGCGGCTACACCTCTTAAGTTCTTAAAGCTCTCGTACACTTAACTTAATCAAGTGTTTTAATGAAGCTGGCTCAGCTGTAACGCTCAAGCGAAGACAGAAGAGGAGAGGAAACAGAGAGGCAGGCCGTTTCCCTTAAAGCCACTACTGTTGTCAAAACACACCAAGATGGACCAGATAAAGTAAATTGCATCCTCTAGAAAGCCGAGAACCAGCAACAACAGATCCAGGCTGCACATCGCCATCGTCCCCCCCCCAAGGCTGAGGTAACTGGACCCAGAGCAGCTTCTCCTCCGGGGCTGTTTCTAAGATTGAGAGTCAATCAGACACTGATGACAAATAGAGTCAGTTTAGATTTACGTAAAAAAGCCTCAGAAGTGGTACAAAGTGAGAAAAGTCGTGGCCCAACCTAAGAGATGAGACCCCTCTTCCAACTCAAATGACCCACGACCCCAAAATACGACACCTGAAGCTGCTGGACCTGATACGATTCAAAAACGTTTTCCTTTCCAACCAACTGCTCATAAAAGCACACGTTCTCAAGCTTAATCTTTAATTGCCCTAAGCTTTCTGTTGACTTGGATTTTCTTACTTAGGTCATGCAATGCATTGTCTTGCTCTAAATTGAAGGGCAGCAGCACTTGAGGGCAAAGGACAATACAAAACCTAAAAGAGAAGTGGGCCACTTTGTCCCCAGTGTGTTTCTGGCAGATGTTCAGGGCTTCATTTGAAGGCCATTATAGTAAACAATCTGCCTGAGAAAAGGACAAAACTGAGATCCTGTCCGAGCCCTAGATATCATGTAGGTACATGAGTGTTAATCTAAAAAAAGCACACTATATGGCCAGAATTACTGAGTTCAGGTATAGGAACAGTTTAGGGAAGGCCTTTTTGTGTGCACCTGAGCACAGATTGAGATCCAAGTCAGGGCTTGGTTTGCCAAAATGGTCTCTCTAAATTCTCTCACTCACTCACTCACTCACTCACTCACTTTCTTAACCACTTATCAAATTAGGGTTGCGGGGGGTGCTGAAGCCTATCCAAGCTTTTCAATGGGCGCAAGACACACAGTAACACCCTTAAAAGGGGGCCAATCCATCGCAGGGCAGACACACACATACCCATTCACCTATAGGGCAATTCAGTGTCTCTAATTAACCTGCATGTCTTTGGACTGTGGGTGGAAACCGGAGCTCCCGGAGGAAACCCACGCAGACACGGGGAGAACATGCAAACTCAGCACAGAAAGGATCCGGACCGCCCTGCCTGGGGATCGAACCCAGGACCTTCTTGCTGTGAGGCGACAGTGCTACCCATCGGGCCACCGTGCCACCCATCCTAAATTCTTACAGACACAATTCAAAATCTTGTGGAAAGGCTTCCAGAAAGACTGGATTTTGTTAAGGCCCATGGTTTTAGACTGGGATGGCCAATGTGCTCACAGTGAGGTGTCCACATGCTTTAGGCTGTTTAGTGTAAACCAAACACTCCATAATTAGTCAGTTAATACACTAATTGATGGAAATGTTCATTTAAACTTCTTTCGTCAACACGTCTTTAGCGTTATTGAACCTGTCATGATGGCTAAAGCAGACATGTTTCCTGTTCGGTGCAGCTTGAAATGAGGATATATGATATCAAACAGGAGTTGTATGAGGCAGAAAGAAAATCTCTTTCATGTGGCCGAGCACTTGGTAAGACGTGTCTGCTTTTCATCAGGGCAGTTAATGAGGTGACCAAACAATATGTTTTGTAACATGATGATTTAAAGGTGGGGAGTGCAGCCGGGGGTCTAAACGATCGTTAAGCCTGGTTAAACGACTTGAGTGTGGAATGCGAACATACAAACTCCATCTGGATTGGATTTGATACTTCTGGAGCATCGTTAATCTGTCATAATGCCTAAACTTCACAAATAAGGAGTTACACCATTTTCTTTTATGTCTTTGAATTGTTTTCACCTTTTCCTCCTAATCCAGTCATATTTAATTCCATTTCTTAATACCTGCAGTATATGCAGTCCCCATTTGCTTTATTTTCACGATCCAAAAGCGAAGTCTCACAAAGAGCCGCGACGCGTTTGCAAAGACACGCTATGCTACTCTGTAATTTCCCAACCCCCATACAGGCACCCTGACCAGCCAGCAGAGGTCGCATTTGCAGTAGCACTCAGGAACCGATCTGGCCTCCTTCTTCAGTTGTGTCTGAGAGACACCTGGTCAGACTGATAGCACAGCTGAGATTCAGACTCAAGATATCTGTGGGGATGGGCTGCTATCACTGTGCCACCCAAGCACCCTGGTTATACTATTTTGAGGAATAATGCTGGTAAGAAAATAGGATTCCATCTGTTTAAGCCAAGTCAAGTCAAATTTATTTATATAGCGCTTTTTACAATGTTTAATTTTAATTGACACAATAAGCCAGTTTTACAATGTGAGATCATTGGCCAAGCAGCATAAATCACTCATCGGTAAAGACCTTTTTGGTAGTAGGGAACAGTGGTCTTTGAATGCACATGGGGTCTGTCTAAAAACCTAGTGAGCTGCCTTGCTGCCTACATAGGCAGCTGCCTAAGTAGACGGGATTCTAACTAATATTGAACTTTAGAAAGCAGATTATTGAGACTCTCTAGTTAGACAGTGATTATGTCTCTCCTTCCAACTACAATCTTCTTCTGTGTACTGAAAACTGTTACACTGTCACTGACAAACCCAAAATTGCAAATAAATTACACTTATACACATTTATAAAAATTAAAAATGAATGAGAATTACTATATCCGCTTTCTGCTCCGTTTCTGTCCACCGTATTAGAATTTGTGTGAAAAAAGTTGTGCCGCACTGAATGCTGGGATTGCCTTCACGACTGAGGAAGCACACAGCTCCCTCGTCATTCAGTCAGAATATCGCTCAGAGTAAGGCACTTCAGTAGGCAGCATTTTAAGGCATCTACCAATTTAGACAGCCTTCTTTTCTGTAGTGTGCACAGGATGATATAACATGTTGTCCTTATACAGAGCTCACTAGTGGTTGATTTAGTGCTGCTGTGACCAAAGACGGCCAACAAAAATGTTCTAGCACAATGTCACTAATTTAGTCTCACAGTGCTACATGCTGCTAGAAACCTTATCCTAAATTAATGTATGTGACACGGTGACCTCATTATATTGTTTAAATGAGTGATTTAACAGGGGATTATTTAAAATACATGCTTAGTCACATTAGTTCATACTGACCGATACTTTGAATGATTAATTCCATTTTGTCCACTTTCACTGAGCCAAGAATGGTTAAATGACAATGTATTTAGGCATAACATGACATGAGGCCTTACAATGAGATAAACAAAAGTGCACAGTGTAAAACTGAATTTAAAGATGGACATGTATCTACGAAATTATTGACCTAATTTGGTTATCCAAAAGAATGTGGACGCCCCTGTTAAATAAGTAGTTCAGGTGTTTTGTCCCTGCACTTTGTCACCAAAGTGTAAAAAATGCATCTGCACTGATACAATTACTTGTTCATATACACTTAGGGTCAATTTAGAGCAGACAGTTTACCCTCTGTGTGTTTATATGAGGTAAGAAGGTAAACCAGAGTACAAGTCAAAAACTCCCCACAGACAGTGACCAGAGGCGAGGTTCGAACCTAGGTCACAAGGTACTGCCCCCTCTCAAACAAATGGAAAATAGGTGGCATGATGGCACAGCAACCTGGTTCGATCCTTGTCTACGCTCAATGTCGGTAAGCTGTTTTGCAGGTTCTGGTTTCCTCTCGCATCCTAAATACATGCAGAAGGTGGACTGGCTGTTTTCTAGTGAATCTGTGAATGTGTGTTAACCTTCGATGGATTGGCACCCAGTCCAGGGTGTTTTTCACACACACACACACACACCATCATCATCGGCGGTCACTCGTAATCGAGTATGACTGTCCTCCTTCTTGGTCCTTGTGGGTCTTCAGATGGGCGTAGAGGCCGATTCTGGACCCGATTATTCTTGTGCAGTGTGGACGAGGGAATGTAGTGGTGATGGATTTCGGTTTGGCCTGTCTGGACGTTGCTCTCTCCTTTCTGAGTCTGCTCTTTTCCTGTGCAGCATGGCGGAGGTCATCGTTATACAGTGCCGCACCCTCACGGACAAGGTTTCTCCAGGTCACCCTGTCTTTTGCCATGTCTTCCCAGGTTTTAAGTTCTATGCGGCACTTCTTTAAGTTTGTTCTGATGTTATCCTTAAATCTCTTCTTTTGGCCTCCTGGGGCCCGTTTCCCTTTAGCTAGTTGGGAATAAAGGACTTGTTTTGGGAGGCGAGAGTCAGGCATGCGAATAACATGACCGGTCCACCTGAGTTGGTTTTGGGCAACGGTGGCAGTAATGGTGGAAATATCCGCCTCCTCCAGGACACACACACATCTTGGAACACTGAAAGAAGTGTCCACTCCAAAAACAGCGCTTCAAGAGAATGGTCATCTTCCTTCCTCTTACTCCCCCTAGTGCTGAGAAACCAATGGGTGCGCTTGTGTAATTCTTAGCTAAGCTATAGGAGTGAGACAGGGGAGTGCGGGGGGGAGTGAGGATGGAAGGGGGCGAGAGAGTGACAGAGGGGAGGAGGCAGGAGAAAGTGTGAAGCTCCTCCTTTGGCTGACATCAGCACGGGGCTGAAGCAGAGCTGGAGGCAGATGGAACTTCACACTTCTTCTAGTGAGCTTCAGTGCTGCTGAATCCTCTCAGTCTCTCTCTCATTCGTGCCAAGGACTGTGCGTGCATGCTTGCTTGTTTGCGTGTGTGCGTGTGCGTGTGCGTGCGTGAATGCCTGAGTGAATACATGTGCGGCCACAACACCACACAGCACAGCTCACACCGCCGCTATCCTCCTGCAACTTCTGGCTTTACTGCCATTGGATTTCTAAGCCCGCATTGGATATATGTTTATGTACTGCGCGCTGGCCACTTTTTTGCGGATACTGTCCTGTTTTTTTGAGTTTGCGTTCTGAATTTATGTTTCGCAGGTAAGTGTTTTGCCATGGGTTTGCTTTCATTTGATTGTCAATCCCTTTTCCTAATTTCCCTAGTATAACCTTATGTGAGGATGATCAAGCGCAAATAGCAGATCATGCAGACGTGCAGCATTAACACACACGATGAAAACTGCACACACGATCTACATATATTCTCAAAGCTGTTTACCAAAAAAAAACAAATAAATAAATAATATTAAAATTAAAAAAATCAAGCTATTCGTGTATATGTTCCAATTTCAGTGTGTTTGCTACTCTAAACATTATTCTGTTCTTAATGCGCATTTCTAGTGCGAGGCGCGTTTGCGCTCGGCTGTCTGGAGCGCAAAACGGATCCAAGCTAAACGTAATACTAATAATAATTATAATAATAATAACAATAAAGCAGAGTTCGGAATAAACTTTGATATATAATAAACACAAGCTGGATATATGACAGTTTACTTTCTCTCTATGGACAGAATGAGTTGTCTTCACGGTGCGATCGATTTATTCAGTAATGGGCAGCTTCCATTTCCAACATCATCTATCCTTTAATATGATACAGGCTTTTTTCTACTGTCCGTCCGACAAACACAGTCCAAATTCCCAGCGTTGATAAAATATCTATACCACAATTACCGGGGCTTTGGTTTGAAGCGGGTAAACTGCACCACAAGCGACGAGTTTTGCGCGTCGCGGCTTCTTAAACACATCACCAAACGCTGATCCTCGACTGCTTGCTTGCTTATTTCGCGGAGAATCCCTCCCGAACAGCGACTTTGACCATTAGCTACTTATTAGATAGTTTTCCAGTATGCTGTGATTAAAAAAATTAAAAGTAGTTAAAGCGCCCGATCTGGTAACGCGTCTGATGGATGTTTGCGGTGCGCGTCGGGCGTGTGGATCTGAAATATGTTATTGTATTATAAACACCGACGTTAATGCAACTTAAACACACCATAAAGTAACATTAAGAGACATAAAGTAATAGCAAATAAAGTCTAACAAGACGAGCAACATATTAATAATCCAATCAGCAGTATAATAAAATCTATAATAATAGCCCAGAACAGTATATTGGTATACCTCTGGTAATCCCATAAACAAGATGCCATAATAATGTCTTAATATACTACAGTCTATATTATATTATAATGCCTTTATATACTACAGGCTGTATCATATAAAATAAACCTTGATCACATCAGTCTACATTTTATACATAAAGATCCTAAACTAACATAGATGGGTGTTGGTGTGTACATACAAGCTATGCATATATACATTAGACTAATTATATAGATGTTTTACATAATAGGTCATGTGATAAGATTTGCTTATACCATTTTATTTCTTATTCTATAAATTCTTTTGTATACATTGTGCATTTAAATAAACTCATTACTAGATATACTGGGCTTACATTAGGGTATATGACATAAAATAGATCCTATTATAATATCTAGATTTTAGGCATTATGTAAAGGAACATTGCTTGGTATTTATTTTTCTAAACTACATATCAAAGTATAGAATAATCTTTTCCTTTACATTAGGCCATATTATGTAAACATAGATCTCATATTAATATAGTGGCATACTTTAGGCTATATCGTATGTAACAGATCCTATAATAATTATTTACTATAATAATAGTAAACAATAGAGCATTAGGTATTTTTTCTTTTACATTACTTTGTACTATATAAAATAATTACCATACTAATGGCTTGATATACTTTAGGCTATATTATATAAAATAAATATGTAGATCATAGACTGGTTTACATCTTTATATCTGTTTATTTTAGGCTACTCTATATATAATATAATATATCATTATTTTGGAGTACACCAGGCTGTAAACCGAACATGGTATTTAAGTTTGCTAAAAGAGGTGGTTAAAACATCTAGCATTGTAATATGGTATTGCTGCCTTTAACTAGTGGTTGATAGCAGCAGTGGCCTCACACTTAAAGAATGTGTAATGCCTCTGCTCAGCGTTAAGCTGCCTAACATAGGATTTTGCACAGTGGTTGTCAAGCATTGATCAGCCCAGGCTGAAAGAACTGCTCTGCAGTGTCAACAACAAGAGCCAAGCTCAGGCAAGAGCAGCGCTGAGCTAGAGCTGATTAAATCCGATTAGAGGGCTATAAAACTGGAAAACTAATGATAGCATTGCACAGTTAATAATGACAATATCTTCCTCTCTCCCCATGTAAAAGTTTCATTTTTAAAACCACTTGATGAAGCGAGTACATCTAGAAAATGAAGGAATAAAACCACCCAGACGTGAACGGCCTAATTTAAAAAATGTGAGCAAAGAGACATAAATTAGTGGCTGACAATTCTGGAGCTGTTCTTTCATATAATTAGAAGAAAAGTCAACTTGTCACGTGGCCACATAAACAACAAGCTACAAAATAAATCAGTCACATTTAACAGATCAGCGCATTTAGGAAATAAACCCATTAACAGATCATAATAATCAGCGACTCTATAATTAATGGTGAAAAGTCAGTGTGTGGAAAAAAAACAACAACATAATAGCAGACAGGCTGTGTGTTCGCTTCTCTTTTGTTGCTATTACATAGAGGCTGAACAATCTAGGCCATCACATTCACTGCCATTCAGCACAAAATTGTCAGACCTTTCAGGACTCCAGAGTACTCTGTGACTGTTTTTGTGTCACAGACAAAAAAAGTCGTCCAACAAAATTCACCACTCGTGTTAGCAGCCAACCTTTGACCCAGCTTTTGGGGCCTTTTTAAAAATGTACAAATCAAACAGCTGATTATTTTGTTTCTAGTCTTATCTAACAGTTAACAGTTCATTACTTGAGTTCATTATTAAAAAAAGGTCAAGACAGTAAACAAGATTAGTTTTAGTATCTATTCAGTTTCATCATTTATTCAAACACTGGATGCAATTTGTTCCATTAAGAATGGAAACAAAAAATGTACAAGATGATAAATCAAGCGTGTGTTTTCTGCCATTGTACACACCCGGCAACCCTATGTACCCTGGCAAAGGGTACAGATGTTGTAATTAAAGCACCAGTCTGTGTGTACGCCAGTGTGTGCTACACATAGGCCTGATACAGAAGCGCCTGCTACCCCCAAGTGGGGAAAAGCAGCGCAGCTGCCATGCACCGTTTTCTCTTTTCAAAGTCTTTTCAAAAGGATAGAGACCCCCCTGACCCCATCTACTCAGACACCTCTCCATAAGCCTGAGCCCCTGCCAGGAATGGATCTGGTCTTTTTAAATTTGCCCAAGCCTTGGCAAGATCAAGACCTTAATTTCTATAAGCGTGCATTAGACCAAGTAGTTTTCTTAAAGCCGAAATAAAAATACAAATGAAAATAAAGGAAAAAAGGGAGTTATTTTGGACTATCTAATTTTGTTGGTGGAAGCTAACCAGAATGGTACAAATTTAGTTAAACATTGCCAATTTAATAAATTGATGAAACCATATTAAATAAGCAAGAGTAACATGTACTATTTACAGATTTAATCTCAACCATGGTGTCTATATATAAGCATGTAATGTTTAAAAATGTAATGAATCTATTTAAAATATACTCTTAAAATATTAATAATAATTTGTACTTTACATTTACACATTAGTGAGATCTAAACAAATGTAACTCTTTGCCTATTTTTTATGTAAAATGGTGCATGTCAAACCTATCATAACTACATAATTAAAGGTACCCACATGAACATAGCTCTACAATTACTGGATTGAATAAAGCAAACAAAAAAGAGTAGTAGTGCTGGGTTAGGTGGGTTTTTCTTTCCTTTTTTTAACCAAGATGCACAATTTAACATTGCTTGTACAGTTCATTGGAGCAGAAGAAAGCCTGACTGATCTCCTGACAGCATAAACTGCCTATTAGACCGATATGGAGAAGTGTCCATCACTTAGGCTTTTCCAGAACATTCCCTCCACTGTAAGGAGAGCTTTAGAGGTCCGCAAGGTTTGAAGGGGGAGTTAAAAAATTTTAACCACATAGAAAAGCCAAACCAAGACAAAATGAGAAAACAAAACAAATATTCTGAGCACTTACGTTAGTCTAGAAGAAAACAATGCGGCAAGACAAACTTTTAGAGCATTTAGAGGTAAAGAGACGCAACCAGCTAGTCAGGTCAAGCCCAAAGCAGTTTGCTCTCGGCTGTTAAAACGTCCAGTAAGAATGAGCCATTTTCAAATGTAAACACTTTAAGCGATTTAGTAAACAAAAGTAGCAGGACGAATTTTACTGCAAAGTGGAGACAGTATTTAAAACTATGTGAATGCAAAAATAACATTAGATTTTTTATCACTTCTAATTTCTTATTTTTAGTTGTCTCTGTTTAGTTGATGAAGTGTAGTTTGGAGGGGTGGTATGTGTATTTAGGCTGCGGACAATTTTCACACCAGTGTATAAAGGTTTTCACAGTTTACCTAAAAATATCACACTAAAATACCTTGTTCAATAGGTCCCATCTGCTGTCGCAAGCCCACTCCGATCTATTAAGTTCATTGCTTTGATTTGGCACGTCAAATTGAGTTACAAATTGAGTTACAAGGCTCTCTAATCTCCTGCATGTCATTGCTTACATCGGTTAAGTGTCCAATAAGCTTGTAGCTTTACCCCCGTGCGTTGTACAGAACACAGGTTACCATGCAAAGGCCACTGAGGACAAATCTGGACAAGGGCCCAAAGCATTGTGTACTAAGATGTAGCGTATCGTTTGGCTTGGCAAGCCGAGAGGCCTATTTTTACCCCAAGCATGGGGGAAGTTTGTGGTGCGCAAGTAGGCCAGCAGAACTGGCAAGGTGGCGTGGGGCTTGGAGGGTCACTGGAGGTGACACGGATGAGACCCCTTCCTGGATATTCATGAGCACTCTGGAATGAGTGCTAGTGAATACATTTCTGAGCAGGGCGAAATCGTTTGCTTCAGCTGGTAAAGTGCTTTCAGAACCCCAGAAGAGTAAAGATTTGCTTTTTCAAAGTTCCATCTCAATTCAATGTCTCCACTCCTCTCAGCCTCTCATTTTTGAATGTCATTTTCGTTTTGAGCCCATGCTGGCCGCTTTGAAAGACGAACGGAGTAAAGCAGGAGAGCAGCCCCTGGTAAATGCAGGGCCCCTAAGCACTGTAGCTTTTCTAATGCAAAGACATTCTTTTCTTCTTGTCTCCATAGAGAAGACCGAAGGGAGGGGTTGTTGGGGTCACAGGCTGACAGGTCAGGGAAAACAATTGTGGCCCAGTCTAGTGTGGTGGAGGAAAATAGTATTTTGGATTTTTGTTTATAGTATTGTTTATTATCCTATAAACATGTCCACATAAAAGTCCACATCCCTACACTGTATACAGGCGAAATACATTAAGGTACTTTGAAAGGTACCTGGTCTTTCAAACCTCAGGCTCCTTTACCATCTGCTATTTCTACCAGCAGTACTTGTATGTGTAACACAAGTATGCACAAATTTACTAAAACACAATGTAGGATTTTTACTATGTATTCAGATTTAAGGTATTGGTTTTAATAACACTGATGTTTGCGTAGGTGCACTCGGACCTAACTAAATCCAGATTTTCCCTCTCTTATTTGTAGAAACTTGTGGAGGACATGATTGTGAAAGGATATGAAACAGCATCTGACTGACTGAGGTCAGGCTCCTAAAGCGAGCAACGGGGGAGCAAGATGCTATCACGGCACAGACGAGGCTGAGCAAACCCCCTTCTGCTACAGAGCCACCAGGCTGGATACCTTTTTCCGGATACATTCTCCTGTCTTGAGCTGAGGAACATGTTTCAGGGCTGACTCTACCAGGTAAACCGCAACAGAGCCTTCTTGGATTTCAATGGGCTTTTGATGCCATGTCCAGTCTGGTAAAGGATACACAGGATTCATTTTTTTTCCTACAGAGGAGTCTCTCGCACTTCCAAAAGGGTCTAATTAGGGGTCACAGCCTCTGCGACATGAAGTAAAAGGATTCTCCACGCACTGGACTTTGTTCTCTCTGCATCCTTCTTTTTTTTTTTTTCTTTTTTTTTTAATGATCTGAATGCCTGCCTGCACTGGAGCGCCTCAGCGACTGAGGTCTGTTTTGAAGTGGAGGCGTTTTCTTTCTCGAGGTTTATTTTGCACCGAACCTTTGATGGCATGAACTGTAGACACTGCTACAAAGCAGGAGGTCTGCAGAACAAACAAGAATCTGTTGGGAAAATACCAACTGGGTCAGGTTAGAACCAAAGAAACTGCTGAAAGTATAAGCAAGCTCTCTGGGAGAGAAGAAAGGAGAGCTTAAGGCATCACTGGATCTTTGGGTGGAATCAGAGGATTAACTGGCTCTTCTAAATCAGGTATGACAAATACGGGCAGCTGTGCCATGTTCTACCCGAGTGACTGTTCTCGTTTTTAATAAGACATGCTGGAAAGAAGATTATCATTTTTTTTTTTCAGGAAAAACTATGTTAGAAGATCAGAATTCTGTGGATCAGAATAAATGAGTGCAAATATGCATTGATTTTTTTATATATGATTTTCTTTTGTGCTATTGTCTTAGTGCTAGAACAAAACCGTAACTGTGGCTAAGTTACTATCTTGAATTTTCTTAGAAATAAGCCCTGTATATCCTACAGATGTCCTTGAAGGACGTTTATAAGCAGGATTCAAATTTATTCACCTGGCACAGTCGGTTAGTAAGAAAAAACACTTCGAAATGCAGAAATTAGTTTGACGGCATTGAACTTAGTAAAGACTAAAACCAGTCACACAGGCATTTCTTTCCAGTGTATCACAGGAATGTTGAAGAACCACTCATTGGCATCCATGCCATAGTTTTATGTTTAGACAGATTCTGAGACTTTCATCTTTATCTCCTATTTGCTTCAGTTTTGCTAAAATTTTCATTAATTGTGTAAATCAGCACTGATTTCTTTTAATAATATTTGTCCTATATAACATTCATTTACATAAGAAAAGCCCTCAAGTGATTCATTTACTGATTTCTTTTTCCCTTCAGAGAGGAAACCTGATCCAGAGTCCACAACAATGGCATGCCAATACAAGTCCTTCTTCGTCTTCATCATCAGAGCCGGGGCACTCCTGGGGCTGGCCAATCCATTGGTGACCTCGGCCTCCTGTCCACAACAGTGTCGGTGTGACAGGACTTTCATTTATTGCAACGACCGGGAGCTGACTTCCATTCCTTCAGGCATCCCAGAGGATGCCACCGTCCTCTTTCTGCAAAACAACCGAATTAAGAGTGCGGGTATCCCTGCCGATCTACGGAGGCTCAACAACGTGGAAAAGATCTACCTGTACTGCAACAACTTGGATGAGTTTCCTACCAATCTTCCCGTGAACGTCAAGGAACTTCACTTACAGGAGAACAACATCCGGACTATTACCCATGCCTCTTTGGCACAGATTCCCTTCATCGAGGAATTACACTTAGACGACAATTCCGTGTCGGCTGTCAGCATAGAAGAGGGAGCCTTCCGAGACAGCAACTATTTAAGATTGCTCTTCCTTTCACGCAATCACCTCAGCACCATTCCCAGCGGTTTGCCCATGAGCATAGAGGAGCTTCGCTTTGATGACAACCGCATTTCATCCATTTCTGAGGCATCACTGCAAGATCTGATAAATCTGAAGCGCCTGGTGCTGGATGGCAATCTCCTGAACAACAGGGGCATTGGGGAAATGGCCTTTGTGAATTTAGTCAACTTAACCGAGCTTTCACTGGTACGGAACTCCCTCACATCTCCACCTGCCAACCTGCCGGGCACCAGCCTTGAGAAATTACAACTGCAGGACAACCACATAGACCGGGTACCAGTAGGTTCCTTTGCTTTTCTGCGACAGCTGTACCGCCTGGATCTGTCAGGCAACAAATTGAGCAGCCTTCCCAACGCGGTTTTTGATGACCTAGATAACCTTACCCAGCTGCTGCTGCGAAACAACCCATGGCACTGCAATTGCAGGATGAAGTGGGTGCGGGACTGGTTGCGCTCACTGCCCTCAAAGGTCAATGTGCGTGGGTTCATGTGCCAAGGCCCCGATAAGGTCAAGGGTATGGCTATCAAGGATCTATCTACAGAGCTCTTTCATTGCTCAGAAACAGAGGTCTCCCCTACGTCTGAGACGAGCACAGTCTCCAACACATTACCACCTTCTCGACCTCAGTGGCCTATATATGTGACTAAAAGACCCGTGGTTAGGGGGCCAGACTTTGGTAAGAACTACCGCAGCACTACGCAGCCAAATCATAAGATTATCACAATAAGTGTTAAATCCAGTACTCCAGACACAGTGCACATATCCTGGAGAGTTTCCCAGCCGATGACTGCGCTGCGGCTCAGCTGGTTAAAACTTGGTCACAGCCCTGCGTTTGGTTCCATCACTGAGACCATCGTACAAGGAGACAGGACGGAGTACTTGCTCACAGCTCTGGAGCCTGAATCTTCTTATCGGATATGCATGGTTCCTATGGAAACCAGTAATATTTACCTGTCAGATGAGACACCCGTTTGCATAGAGACGGAAACAGGCTCCTCAAAAGCGTACAACCCCACTACGACCTTAAACAGGGAGCAGGAGAAGGAGCCTTACAAAAATTCTAACCTGCCTTTAGCTGCTATCATCGGAGGAGCTGTGGCACTTTTGGCCATCATCATGCTAGCACTGGTGTGCTGGTATGTCCACAGGAATAGTTCTTTGTTTTCCAGAAATTGCACTTATAATAAAGGACGCAGGAGAAAAGATGACTACGCAGAGGCTGGAACGAAAAAAGACAACACCATCTTGGAGATCCGAGAGACTTCTTTTCAAATGATACCCATTAGTCACCTGCCCGTGACCAAGGAAGAGTTTGTGATACACACAATATTTCCTCCAAACGGTTTAAACCTTTACAAAAGCTCACACAGTGAAAACAGTATCAACAGAAGCTACAGAGACAGTGGAATACCAGATTCCGACCACTCCCATTCATGATAATGTGTGCAGATTGAAAAGACATTTTGTTATGAATGATGGACATTAGGACTGGCCGGTCTTTTAAAAACACTGGATTGAAAAGACTGAAGGAGCAATGTTCTGTACATTTGCCATATAATTTATATTTAAAGACAAGGCTACAGTCGCAGACCGGCGCTGCGTCCTCTGTGTACGCTGTCGACACATGCGATTCTATATTTTAGAGGTTTGTAGTCATTTGTACTGTACTTCCTTTGCTTAAGGTTCCAGACCAATTAAAAAGAAGTATTTGTGCTCGATTGAGATATGACTTGTCAACTGTGAAAGTGGGTTTTCATTGCTGTGTTGAACAATCAGAGTTTAGAACCTTTTAGAAGCACAGGTTAATAATTTCCACCACATCGCTCTCAGAAAAAAAGGCAAAAAAAAGTGGCCAATGGGGATAAAGCGCACAGTCAGTTCAACGGGTAGAGGAGCTTTTCGTCTTATGTGTGTTGGACAAGTATAGACGTGTTGCAGTATAAGAAAACCTTGAGAATTTGTTAGGGATCTTAGTTGACATTTCAACAGTGTTTTCAGGCTTTAAGTCTTTGCTATTTTCAGAGCATGGCGATGTTTGGCTTCCTTTGTTCCTGGGAGAGCTAGCAATACAACTCAGAACCCAGTAACATGTTGTATAAATTAGCTAGTCCGGGACCAACAAAGCACACAAATAAGCAGAGGTTACTATTCATTGCCTCTAGAATTCACTTCTTCCTCTAACCACACATTAAGGAAATCCCTTAACTGTGTACCAATTGTTCTTCTAAATGTTGCCTCTGAAGAGGAACACAATCGAGGCAGTATGATTTTAGCTTAGGTTTAAGAAGGTTTGTTTCTTTTCTACTGGAAATGAGTGTGGGTTATTTTTGTTTATATTATTATGATTATCTGTATTTTGTTTTCTAAATTCCAAGCCACTTTTACATTGTGACAGCTGAAAGTTTATTGTTCCTTACAACTGAAGACCAAAGTGCATATATGCCCTTTGGCCAGTCTTGTACGTGCCTTGATACAATGCTTATTGTATTTAGCTTTTTAAAAAAAAAATTAATAAATGACTTAACTTTTTCATACACACTTGAATATGATAAACTATTGGTCATATTGCAAAATAAAAGTGGACAAAATCAACTAGGTGGACTCTAGTGAGCTTTCTTTTTTGCATTACATATGAGGTTAGTATTTAAGTAGCTTGATCATTTGCATGGTAATTTTATGAAGGAAATTGAGGTCACAGTGTTCCATACATTATGAATTCATTACACACACTTTCTTTGCTAGTACACTTTACTGTGTGATGACTAAAATCCAGATTTCTGGTCTTAATTGCCAGGGTTATTAATTTCAAAATAAGAGCCAAAATCTACCAAACACCTGTTGTGTTAAAATGAATACATACAGTGCTGGGTAATTGGAATCATTAGAATTTCTCCCCTGCTGCTATTTTGTCCTATTCCCTCTTTATTAAGTCACAGCACACAGACACATAATGATATATTTTTCTTTTAGACAGTTTTTGGTATATATTAGTTTTACAGACGTGCATGTGCTCAATATAAAACTCAATAATAACCCTCAACCATATGGAACAATAAGACTGTACTGAATACCATGACCTTTTGTCAGGTATCATTTTAATCTGTGAAGAACAGCTAAAATGAAGGATTTATGTGACTGGCAATTATAATGGGATCTAGGTTTAATAACAAACCAGCGTTCAAAGAGACGGATGTCTGGCACTACATCAGCTTTGACTGGGAGCACAGGAACTATATGTGCACAATGTGCCTTCCACACTTATACAAAAACATGCAAAACAGCACGTGTGCATGTGGATGAAAAAAACATACACATGTAGCTAATTACATTGCTTCAGGCAGCAAATTAGTTACAAACCCTAAATACACTTTGAGCTTTTACCCCTAAATAAATCAACTTCAAATAAAAAAAAGCTTTCAGCTTAATCTGTGTTTAATGGTTCAGCAGTGGTTCAGCTGTGTCACACATGTGGCCACTGTTGTTTTACAGCTCAAAAAAGTCCTGCAGTTTTATTGCTGGCTGCAAAAAGGCTAATTATCTTGCCTTAGATGATAGTTTCTAGTAAAATTAAAATATAAAAGTTTCTAGTAAAATGAAAATATAAAAAATGACAGAATTTGGTGCCACCACTTATTTCATTTCATTTTCGGCATTTAGCAGACGCCTCTATCCAAAGCGACTTACAGTAGTGACAGTATAGTGTGAGCAATTGAAGGTTAAGGGCCTTGCTCAAGGGCCCAACAGCTGCAACCTGCCAGTGGTGGGGCTTGAACCAGTGACCTTCCGATTACTAATCCAGTACCTTAACCCAGTGTTTCTCAACCTTTTTTCAGTCACGGCACCCTTTAAAAGTATTCAAAATCTCACCCCAGTCTAAAATGTATTAAAAAACGTACACTCTGCATCCCTCGGACTGCTAACACACGCACACACACACACATGCACACACACCATAAGGTGTCATTTAGGGAGGGAAGAGTAAATGTGACTTACTTTTAATGGGAAACCTGAGCCTGGGATGATGCACACAATCACCCTATTCTGGCAGGGATGGATGAGAGGCAGACATGGAGCCCCTGGTCCAGAGCCCTCAGTCGCTCCCTGTACTTGTTCTTGATGTAAGTTAGGCTCGAAAACGAACGAATGAACGAATCAGATTTAACATAATTAAACAAGTTTATAGTTTATTTCTCAATTATTTGTCATTATACTAAGAGCACTGCTTCTTTTCTGCATGTTCTCTCTGTAGCTCGGTTACAGCTCTCTCAACTCAAACTCAAAAGAAGCTTTATTGGCATGACAAATGAAGACATTCGTATTGCCAAAGCAAGTTAGAGAGAAATAATAAAAAATAACAGTAAGAAAGAACAAATACATACAAAACAGTTACATGTGCAAAAATATAAAATACAATAAAATATTAATAAAAACAGTGCAAAATAATAATAAAAATTATAATATTTACAGTAATGAGGTAGTAATAACGATCAGTTTGTGTGTGTGTGTGTGTGTGTGTGTCTCGCGCTCTGTGTGTGTGTGTGTGTCTCTCTCGCTCTCCGTTTTCGGACTTGAATTTCGACAATAAACAGCTCTTATTATGACTGATTGATTCCCTCTACTGATGGAAGCGGAATGGGTGGATTACAGTCTGAACTGCGCAGAAATAAAAATATATATAGCGGCAACCAGAGGCGCAACTCGGTTCCTTTTGTTTATTTTAAAGAGCCGTTCAATAGAATCAGATCGTTCGCGAACGACCCATCATTATCAGAATATTTTCGACGGCACCGGTGCCGCGGCACCCTGGTTGAGAAAGGCTGCCTTAACCGCTAGGCTACAACTGCCCTATATACATTATTCCATGCTACTGATCAGTAGCAAAGTGTGATTCTTAAAACGGCCCTCTGACCCACCTACGTCCTAACCTACAAGTAGATCTGCTGCATTCAACACATAAATCAAAAGGGACCATTAGCTCAGCATTCAATAATTGGTCTACACGGTTGTTATAAATACTACAAAACGAAATCCTTTTTAGAGCTCTGAAAATGGCCAGTAAACAAGATTTCTCCTAATTGCTTTGTAATTCTTCCCTTCCTTTTTTATTAGCACTATTTCAGATGTGAGGAATTGACAATATTGTTAAGCGTTCTTTCACCTATAAATTGTTACACAAATACCAGATCCACCATATGGACAAAGGTATTCAAACAAAAGTAATGGGACACCCCTTCTAATTTTTGAATATATGTGTTACAGCCACAACAACAAACACACATATAAAAACATAATAGAATAGAATGCCTTTGTCATATATACATATACAGGTATACAGTACAATGAAATTCTTTCTTCACATATCCCAGCTTGTTTGGAAGCTGGGGTCAGAGTGGAGGGTCAGCTATTGTACGGCGCTCCTGAAGCAGAGAGGGTTAAGGGCCTTGCTCAAGGGCCCAACAGTGGCTGCATGGCAGAGCCATTGTGGTAACATTATGTAATCTATTCATTATTCAAAGCAATTATTTTTACTGAACTAAGATATGTTTTTAATTGAGCACTCTAAGCAAAATAGATTTTGTCACACGAAAGCCTTTAGCTAAACATTTATTCAGCTTTTAGACATTTGAGACACTTGACTACTTTAGACATATAGATCTAGTGATTATAAATTGTATCAAACACACTGAATCATAAATGATGTACTGGTATATTTGCTAAATATGTTTGTGGCCAAGTAAACCTAAGCACAGACGAAAAGTCTTCATTAACTTTGACCTTACAGAGTGAACGGTGACTGTCAGACTGTAAAATAAAAAACAATACAGTGTACTGATTAAGCTGGCAATTTTTGTGTATACAGTGGTACCTTGAAACTCAACGTCAATTGGTTCTGGGAGTGGTGTTGAGTTTTAAAGGCGTTGATTTCAAGGTATTTTTTCCCATAAGGATGGGAAACCTGTTAATGTGTTCCATGGTCCCGTGGAACTGCATATATTTTAGGCTCATGTAAAATAATGGGGTTGTTTTTGACACTTATACACTGAGAATAACACAAATATAATATAAAAACACTTAAATACAATTAAAAACAGTTCAAATAAATAACTGTTGCACAAAGCTTAACGTTACATATTGTACTAAAACGAGCGAGGAGTTTCATTAGTGGAGAGAACTTATGAGCAGTAATAATTAAGAGGTTTAGTGTTTCTATGTCATAATTTTAATACATTAAGTCACATTAAACTTTTTTTAACGATATGCGTTTTAGACTCTCTTGCTAAAAAAAAAAAAAAACAATTACTATTGTACAATTTCTCAAAACCCCAAGCCGTAAATTCTTCTTCCTCAGCCTTTGTCCTGTTCGGTTGCGGGGTTGGCTCTCGGCGGATCATGATCCGCATTGATTTGGCACAATTTTTATGCCGGATGCCCTTCCTGACACAACCCTCCCTATTTTATCCAGTAACCCCAAGCCGTAACACAGGTTTTTGTTTTTTTCCTTTTTTTCCCACTTTAGCGCATCCAATTTCTGCCCGTCAATCATCCTCTCACTAATGCTGGTCCCTGCTCCTGATTGGGGAGAACGAGGCTGCTCCACGCCCCCTCCGACACGTGCACAGCAATTGAACATTTTATCACCTACACTTGAATGCAGTGCAGTACAGTGCTGTGTACGGAGAGCCACACCCTCTACCGCACTCCTTTCCCATCTCCGTGCAGGCGCCACCAACCAGCCAGCAGAGGTCGTAATCGCACTAGTCTGAGAGAGAGTTCCCATCCGGCTTAATCCCGCCCTTATCTGAACAACAGGCCAATCGTTGTTCATGTGGCCGCTCAGAGCCGAGATTCGATACGATGTATTCGAGATCTCAGCTCTGGTGAACAGCGTGTGTTTTTACCGCTGCACCACCTGAGCGGCCGTAACACAAGTTTAAAAGTGAAACAGAAGAAAAATCTAGATAAACACAGATTTATGCGGTCGCTTTTAGACTGAATTTGACAGTTATTTTATACAAATGCAGATTCGTCTTATATTCACACTTTGATGACGTTTTACTGCACCACTCAAGCCAAGTGCTGAACAAAGCGGCTGTTCACTGTTAATTTAAAATTAAATAAATCTTTTTTTTTTTAAAGGTGTACACGTTGAGTTTAACGGTACAAATTTCTCAACAAAGTGTGTTGAGTTTCAAAGAGTTTAGGGGACGTTGAGTTACAAGGTACCACTGTTCTTTATTTATTTTTTATCCATTTTTTTTATTTCACTGTTCTCAGTTCACTGTCCCTGTTATAACTAAAGCTTTACAAGAATTCTGGTCAAACCATTTAATGAATCGCATTATTTGGAGAAAAGCTACCTGGCTTCATTTCAAGGCATCAAGTATCTTCACAGATGAGATCATGGAAATTCCCTAATGCCAACTGCCTCATACCTTCTGCTTTCACAAAGACTGATTGTGTACGTGTGTGGATGGGTTATGAATGAAATGTTATCCTCAGGAAATTAATCTCAAGGTTCAAATACCACCTGATTTTTTTTGTCTGTATTTACCTGAAGATTAATGACATTAAATACTTCAGAAACTGGTCAGAACTCCAGAAGCTGCTAGAACTTACATGTGCCTTTTACCTATGAGTTATATTAGGGCTGGCTCGATACCACTTTTTTATGTCTGATAGCAATACCTATACTGCAAATTATCTGCCGATACCAATCCGATACCATAATTTCTCCTCTTAAACAACTAAGCAGTAATAATACATGTCTCAATGCACCATGGTTAAACTAGCTATATAAATAACAATGCTCAGACTGTGAAATAAATATTCTAAAGGAATAAATACAGAACCTACAACATCACACTTAAAACTGCTGTTTTAATTGTAACTTTTACACACAGAACATTTAGCAGCATTTTTGGTTTCACAAGCTGTTGTTAACGTGACACATCTCGCTTTACGGCGTGTCGTCCAAAGTGTCTACAACTGGAAGATGTAGATGTCAATCAAACGTGATAAACCAATTAGAATTGACGCAGAGTTGAGATTTTCCGTTAAAGTTCTGTCACGTTTTTAGACTATTAAACCCTGCTGGATTTTGAAGAGTACATCTGTGGCTACAAGGGAATTTGTGTAGTTTGTTTCATTTTATAACACTAATGGATTAATCGTTGAAGATGTGAGATATCTCCAAGCCAGACAAGATAGGTTTTCTTTATCTCAGGTGAGCGATTTATCATTTATAAAGCGACTTTTAGTGTTTAAACAGTCAGTGTTTTTAGATGTGACAGTAGTAGATGATTTTTTAAAATGCTAAAAGTTGATCAGTGTGTTTTAATTTCTGAATGGCTGTTGCAGATGAGTTGTAGATCAGTGGCACATGTTAATGATGTCATCAAGATGCACATTGTTATGGCAGTTGCCGAGTGAGCTGGCAATAAACGCCACTCTGTTGGAACGTATCTTTGTGTGTTATTTGCTTTACATACAAACAATGGTCTTATTTACATTAAGTGTTATTTACATTAAGAAACAGTATCGGATTACACGTTTTTTTTTCCTTCCGATATCTGATCCAGTGATTTGAGCCTATATCGGACTGATTCCGATACAAAGTATCGGATTGGTGCCAGCCCTTATTAATATGACTGTGTACTGAATGTGTTTGGGATCTATGTGTAGGTTTGCCACTGATAACTTAACTTAACTTAAGCTTAACATTAAAACAGAGTCTGTCCAATATCATTTTAAAAATATTAAAAAAAATAGGTTTGTTTGTAGGTCCATGAACAAAACAGAAGCAGTGCAATGATA
The DNA here is from genome assembly GCF_030014385.1 of Trichomycterus rosablanca. Classification (NCBI taxonomy): domain Eukaryota; kingdom Metazoa; phylum Chordata; class Actinopteri; order Siluriformes; family Trichomycteridae; genus Trichomycterus; species Trichomycterus rosablanca. Next base: position 18,736,408 of record NC_085992.1, read on the forward strand.
TGTAGTTAGCTCAGTGGTTTAAGTGCAAACATCTACAACAGTGGTTGGCAACTTATGCTGGCAATGAGTGGCATTTTTGCCTAGCACGTTGATTTATGAGATATTTTAAACTCAGGGCTACGCCTTATTGGGTGGATCCTTGCAGCGAGTAGTTAAGTTAGGTGGAGTAATTTATGCTAAGTAAGTAGGCTAATCAAGGTGTTTGGAGTGAGTCAGCTGTAAGTTCGTGCAAACTTAGTATAATATAACAGCTAAATGTGCGAAAATGGATGTTGGTTCATTTCAACATGAGTGCACAGATTCGTATAGATTTATTCAACAACAATAAATCCATACGAGCTGTTTGTGCTATGTGCTGCAAAAGTGTCATTTATCGGACCTCAAAGTGTGCGCTGCCACTCTGAGACAAAACATCAAAGCTCATTTAGGGATGATGCTGACAAAACAGAATCAATCAAACAAGCAATTTTAAGGTACCAGGGACAGATAAGTGTTCTTCAAAATTTAAGTCATGGTAAAACTTTTTACGCTTGCGAGTTACAAGATAGCTCAGTGTATTGTTATACATGGAACACCCTTCACTGACAGAGAATACACTATATGGCCAAAAGTAATTGGACACCTGACCAGGAGCTTATTTGGCATCCTATTTCAAAAACAAATAGTATTAAAATAGAGTGTCCTCTGTGTGATCTTTTCAGCTAGAACAACAGATTCTCACTGTATCTGTGGGGATTTGTAAATATTTATTGAAAAGAGCATTTGTATGGCTGGGTATTGATGCTGGTCAAGAAAGCCTTAACTAATGGATGGATGGACGGATGGACGGACGGACGGACGGTCAGACAGACATACAGATAGATAGATAGACGGATAGCTGGCTGGCTGGCTGGCTGGCTGGCTGGCTGGCTGGCTGGCTGGCTGGATGGATGGATGGATGGATGGATGGATGGATGGATGGATGGATGGATGGATGGATGGATAGATAGATAGATAGATAGATAGATAGATAGATAGATAGATAGATAGATAGACAGGCATATATAGATAAACAGGCAGGCGGACGGATGGACGGACAGACAGACAGACAGATAGATAGATGGCTGGATGGACGGACGGACAGACAGATAGATAGATAGACAGACAAATGGATAGACAGACAGACAGATAGATAGATAAATAGACAGGCATATACATACAGTAGATAGACAGACAGGCAGGCAGGCAGATGGATGGATGGATGGATGGATGGATGGATGGATGGATGGATGGATGGATGGATGGATGGATGGATGGATGGATGGATGGATGGATAGATAGATAGATAGATAGATAGACAGATACTTTATTTATCCAAAAGGAAATTATTAGCCTTCAGTAGCTGAACAAGAACAAAGGAAAAAGAAGAACTAATACAAAGGTACAATGTGCATGTTAGTGTGTGCATGAACTAAAGTCTGATGTTCCAGTTCATTCCAAAGCTGTCCAGTGGGGCTGAGGTCAGGGCTCTGTGCAGGCCGCTGGAGTTATATAATTGATTTATTACACCTGTTAGTAATTGCTGTGGCTGAAACATGTGAATTTTATATTTAGATAGGATGTCCAAATACTTTTGTCCATATAGTGTACATGCTAACAGTCTGTGTTTTATGACTTTGACGTAATGCATGGCGGCACATCATACAAAAAAGATCCAAGATTTCAGTTCTGGAACATCTGGCTACCCTAAAGATGCACTGGTTCATATTTAAGTGTTTCTACTATTGCAAATGACATGCTAATCTCTGGTAAACTCGATTAAACAGAATTGTCAAAACAGTTGGATCAAAACAAGAGGGATCATGTGAATAAGAGAACAGCCTGTGAATAAAACAGAGCTGGACTGGCCTGTTTGCACTGTTATAGACGCACCCCCGGGAGGCCTTCAATTCTCCATGAGGTTTTTATCCTCACATCTGCAAACACGTCACACTCCCATGATAAATAGCAAGCACTGAGAAGCACAGAGCCAAAACTCTACCCAATACACCTTTAAACAAAAAATCCTACTATAACAAAGCAACAAGCATTTAAATAAAATTGCTACCAGAATGCTCTATACTGCTTTTATATTTACATTTAAAAAAAAAATACAGCATTGTAACTACAACCCCAAATCAGAAAAAGTTGGGGCAGCATGAAAAAATATGCAAATAATAAAAAAACAGAGTTTCTTACATTTACTTGTAAGGCCTACAACACATTCCAAAGAAGTTGGGACAGTAAAGCATTTACCACTTTGTAATGTTGCCATTCCTTTTCACCACACTTAAAAGACGTTTTGGCACTGAGGAGACCAAGTGATTTAGTGTTTCAGGTTTTATTTTGTCCCATTCTTCCTGCAAACACTTCTTAAATTGTGCAACAGTACGGGATTTTACGTTTCAAAATTCTTCACACATTCTCTATTGGGGACAGGTCAGGACTGCAGGCAGGCAGGCCAGTCCAGTACCTGTACTCTTCTTCCACATGCCTTTATGTGTGCAGTATGTGGTTTTGCATTGTCTTGTTAAAAAATGCATGGACGTTCCTGGAACAGATGAAGTCTTGAAGGCAGTATCTGTTGCTCTAAGATCTCAATGTACTTTTCTGCATTAATGCTGCCATCACAGAAGTGTAAATGACCTTTGCCAAGTGCACTGACACGGCCCCATATCATGACAGACCCTGGCTTTTGGACTTGTTGCTGATAACAGTCTGGATGGTCCTGTTCGCCTTTGGTCCGGAGCACACAGTGTCCATTTTTTTCAAAAAAGACCTGGAATGCTGATTCATCTGACCACAATACACATGTCCACTGTGTGATGGTCCATTCTAGATACCCCTGAGCCCAGAGAAGTCGACGTCGCTCCTGGACATGGTTAACATAAGGCTTCTTTTTTTGCAAGTTTTAAGTGGCATTTGTGCATGTAACTCTGTGTTGTAGTGCCCTCACCCATGTGGCTATATCAGCTATTGTTGAGTGGTGGTTCTTGATGCAGTGTCATCTGAGGGATTGAAGATCACGGGCGTTCAGCTTAAGCTTGCGCCCTTGTCCTTTACACACCAAAATTCCTCCCGATTTCTTGAATCGTTTAATGATATTATGCACTGTAGAGGGAAAAATATGCAAATCCCTTTCAATCTTTCTTTGAGGTACATGAGATCCTCTGATCATCTTTGCTCATCAAAGACTCAGCCTTTCCTGGATGCTGCTTTTGTACCAAATCATGATTACAATCACCTGTTGACATCACCTGTTTGGAATTACATCATTCTTTCGTTTTTTCATCTCATTACTAGCCCTAAATTGCCTCTGTCCCAACTTTTTTTGAAATGTGTTACAGGCCTGAAATGCAGGAATGGAGGTACAGTGTATCACAAAAGTGAGTACACCCCTCACATTTCTGCAGATATTTAAGTATATCTTTTCATGGGACAACACTGACAAAATGACACTTTGACACAATGAAAAGTAGTCTGTGTGCAGCTTATATAACAGTGTAAATTTATTCTTCCCTCAAAATAACTCAATATACAGCCATTAATGTCTAAACCACCGGCAACAAAAGTGAGTACACCCCTAAGAGACTACACCCCTAAATGTCCAAATTGAGCACTGCTTGTCATTTTCCCTCCAAAATGTCATGTGATTTGTTAGTGTTACTAGGTCTCAGGTGTGCATAGGGAGCAGGTGTGTTCAATTTAGTAGTACAGCTCTCACACTTTCTTATACTGGTCACTGAAAGTTCCAACATGGCACCTCATGGCAAAGAACTCTCTGAGGATCTTAAAAGACGAATTGTTGCGCTACATGAAGATGGCCAAGGCTACAAGAAGATTGCCAACACCCTGAAACTGAGCTGCAGCACAGTGGCCAAGATCATCCAGCGTTTTAAAAGAGCAGGGTCCACTCAGAACAGACCTCGCGTTGGTCGTCCAAAGAAGCTGAGTGCACGTGCTCAGCGTCACATCCAACTGCTGTCTTTGAAAGATAGGCGCAGGAGTGCTGTCAGCATTGCTGCACAGATTGAAAAGGTGGGGGGTCAGCCTGTCAGTGCTCAGACCATACGCCGCACACTACATCAAATTGGTCTGCATGGCTGTCACCCCAGAAGGAAGCTTCTTCTGAAGTCTCTACACAAGAAAGCCCGCAAACAGTTTGCTGAAGACATGTCAACAAAGGACATGGATTACTGGAACCATGTCCTATGGTCTGATGAGACCAAGATTAATTTGTTTGGTTCAGATGGTCTCAAGCATGTGTGGCGGCAATCAGGTGAGGAGTACAAAGATAAGTGTGTCATGCCTACAGTCAAGCATGGTGGTGGGAATGCCATGGTCTGGGGCTGCATGAGTGCAGCAGGTGTTGGGGAGTTACATTTCATTGAGGGACACATGAACTCCAATATGTACTGTGAAACACTGAAGCAGAGCATGATCCCCTCCCTCCGGAAACTGGGTCGCAGGGCAGTGTTCCAGCATGATAATGACTCCAAACACACCTCTAAGACGACCACTGCTTTATTGAAGAGGCTGAGGGTAAAGGTGATGGACTGGCCAAGCATGTCTCCAGACCTAAACCCAATAGAACATCTTTGGGGCATCCTCAAGCGGAAGGTGGAGGAGCGCAAAGTCTCGAATATCCGCCAGCTCCGTGATGTCGTCATGGAGGAGTGGAAAAGCATTCCAGTGGCAACCTGTGAAGCTCTGGTAAACTCCATGCCCAGGAGAGTTAAGGCAGTTCTGGGAAATAATGGTGGCCACACAAAATATTGACACTTCAGGAACTTTTACTAAGGGGTGTACTCACTTTTGTTGCCGGTGGTTTAGACATTAATGGCTGTATATTGAGTTATTTTGAGGGAAGAATAAATTTACACTGTTATATAAGCTGCACACAGACTACTTTTCATTGTGTCAAAGTGTCATTTTGTCAGTGTTGTCCCATGAAAAGATATACTTAAATATCTGCAGAAATGTGAGGGGTGTACTCACTTTTGTGATACACTGTATATTAACAAATGAAATGAAGTTGAGCAGATAAAACATGAAATATCTTGGATTCAAACTGTCTGCAATCAAGTAAATGTAAGGAACACTGCATTTTTATTTTACTTGCATTTTCCATACCGTCTCAACTTTTTCTGATTTGGGGTTGTAATTTCATTGTAAATACTGTAGATAAACTGCAGCACAATGCTATGTCATCCTTTCACGCCGGGTTTCTCGTCTCACGATGCACCACGTACGCTCACGATCTAATCATCTGACTCAAGCTGAGTGTCGAATTGAATCTGGGTCTCGGTGTAAATGTTTCGAACTACTACTGTGTATTTTCGAAACAGTCACAGGCGCAATTGAAAAATTGTTAAAATGACATAAATCATGGTTTTTATGTATCCCCCGCTCCTGAATTTTCTGAGCTTGATGTGGCCGCTCCAGAGAAGATTGAATTTGATTGCTGAAAAAGGAGCTTCCACAAAGCAGAACATTCTGCAAGTGAATAAAAGCGAATAATGACATTACAGAACTGAGGGATTTCAGAGATCTACAGAAGCATTGCATCATTAGGGTAGCCATTTCATCAAATTTACCTGTTTTCTTCTTATTTACTTCCTTACTTTGAAGTTTCGTTGTTACAGGAAAAGTTTTTTGAAGAGTGCAACAAAGACTGTCTTTTTAGTCCTGCAGCAAGGTTTTTCAAGGTAAAATATAGAACATACTCAGCAAATTCGTCAGTGATCAGGCTTTAGCTCCCAGCTCTGGTGTTACAGCGTGAGAATACTGTAAGAATATTAAGTCCCTTCTTCTTTGCCTCAATATCACACAGCCTAGTTGATTTTTTTTTAACATCTTCTACCATATCTAACACATTCTCAGTAAACAGACAGTTATTTAATATACACTAATAGGCCATAACATTAAAGCCACCTCCTTGTTTCTACACCCACTGTCCATTTAATCAGCTCCACTTACCATATAGAAGCACTTTGTAGTTCTACAATTACTGACTGTAGTCCATCTATTTCTCTACATACATTTTTAGCCTGCTTTCACCCTGTTCTTTAATGGTCAGGCCCCCCACAGGACCACTACAGAGTAGGTATTATTTGGGTGATTGATCATTCTCAGCACAGCAGTGACAATCACATGGTGGTGGTGTGTTAGTGTGTGTTGTGCTGGTACGAGTGAATAAGACACAGCAGTGCTGATGGAGTTTTTAAACACCTTACTGTCACTGTTAGATGTCATCATGGAGGAGTGGAAGAGGATTCCAGTAGCAACCTGTGCAGCTCTGGTGAATTCCATGCCCAGGAGGGTTAAGGCAGTGCTGGATGATAATGGTGGTCACACAAAATATTGACACTTTGGGCACAATTTGGACATGTTCACTGTGGGGTGTACTCACTTATGTTGCCAGCCATTTAGACATTAATGGCTGTGTGTTGAGTTATTTTCAGAAGACAGTAAATCTACACTGCTATACAAGTTGTACACTGACTACTCTAACTTATATCCAAGTTTTATTTCTATAGTGTTGTCCCATGAAAAGATATAATAAAATATTTGCAGAAATGTGAGGGGTGTACTCACTTTTTGATACACTGTATATGTGTTTATGCATTTGTCTCCCTTTTTCTCCCAACTTTAGCATGTCCAATTGCCTGAGTGCATTATGCTTCCTCTCCAATGATACCAATCCCTGCTCCAATTGAGAATAACGAAACTAACACACGTGTGCAGTAGCTGACTGCATCTTTTCACCTGCACTAGGCGAGTTCATATGTGGATCAGCTTTGTGTATGGAGAGCCACACCCTGATCAACACACTCTTTCCCCGTCTCCATGCAGGCACCATCATTTAGTCAGCAGAAAAATTGCATCAGCCATGAGAGTCCCTACCCGGCTGTCCTATCCAGTATGAACAACAAGCCAATCGTTGCTTATGTAGCCGCCCAGCCGGATGGCAGAGCTGAGATTCGAAACGATATGTTCTAAATCCCAGCTATGGTGTGCTAGCTTGTTTTACCGCTGTGCCACCTGAGCTTCAGTTCTTTTTAGCACCTGGACAAACAAAACCAAAGACAAGCTTCAGTGAAGGCTTTAATATTTTCTCACTTTGTAGCACTTTTTTTGCAGCACTTACAACCTTACTCCTCACTGCTGTCTGTTGGTCCTGGATTCTATAAGGTTGCTTTGAGACAATGTCCACTGTAAAAACATATATAAATTTCACTTGACTTGACTGCCGCCATCCCCACCTATGACCAAGGAGGGCAAGCGATCAGAGCCCCCTCCAACATGGACGCTGTGACTGACCACTTCTTTTCACCTGCCAGAGAAAGGTAAACCCCTCAAGGTGCCTCAATCGGCCAGAACAGGCCGTATCTGCAGCAGCAATAAGGCAACCGTGCTCAATCTTTGTCCCTCCCATTTACTGACACACAGCCAACTGTCGGCCAGTCGATAACACAAGTGAGATTCAAACTCAGATTTCAGCAATGCTGGGCTAGTGAATTACACCACAGCACCACCCAAGCATCTAGCACTTTTCAAAACTGATCTAGTCTGTCTGCCCCTTCCGACTTGCTGTCCCATATGCACTCTTTGCAGCAATACGGCGTCCACTCTTCTGTCAAGGCTTCCCATATGGTGTGAGTTGTGTCTGCCAGAATTTTTGTCTACCTTCCTTCTGTCAGACACTGCTAATTGTTGTTGTGGGGACACTACCAGGTCAGTGCCAGCGTAGAGCTCAAACACTGTCCAGTAGTGAGCTAGCCTAGTAGGCAGCTAAATGCAAATATCATCTCTTCATATTGGAAAATGTACAGCTTCATATGAATTATTATGTCATGATGCCTGACTGTATTTATTTAATTTATTTAAAGCCTCATACATTATAGTGCATATAGTCTATAGTATAGACACCCTACCTCATTATTAAGTTCATGTGTTTTATCCACACCCATTGCTAACGTGCCTAAAATCATTTATATTAAATAAATATGCTTCAAGCCTTGTTGGGCAGGGCCTTTTCTATCTACAAAGCAAGATCCATAGTCAAGGTCTGACAGGTCTGATTTGAAAGAACTCCAGTGTTTTGCACAGAGCCCTGACTTCAACCCCATTGGACAACATCAGGATTACTTTGAACATTGTGAGACAGAGCTTCTCATCTGCTGTTTTTTTTCTATTTTATTTATGCATTTTCTCCCAATTTAGTGTAGTCAATTTGTCTTCCGCTGCTGGGGGATCCCTGATTGCAGTCGAGGTGGGTATATTGCTGCTCACGCCTCCTCCGACCCGTGCGCAGCCCTTTGCGGAACCCTTTTTCACCTATGCACTCTGCACAGGCGCCTTTCTATCTGCTAAGCAGGGTCTTTACACAGTGTTTAAAGACCCCACCCACATAGTCCGGTCATCCCGCCCTAGCAGAACCGTGTCTGCTGCAGGCACTGCCATTAATGCCTGCTGGATGGCGCTCAGCCGACCGGTGGCAACGCCGAGTTTTAAACCGAGAAGTTCAGAATCTCGGCACTGGTGTGCTAGAAGGAATATACCACTGCGCCACCTGGGCGCCCCAATCTGTGCTCTTTCAACTAAAGAGGCACAATTGTGTATTGTTTGTACTACTATGTTGACTATTGTGTGTATTATTGTGTATCACCAAAGCAAATTCCTTGTATGTGTAACATACCTGGCGAAATAAAGTGATTCTGATTCAGTTCCAACAGTCAAGTTTCACAAAGTCTTTCTGGAAAGCTCACTGCTTATTAATGCTCATGGTTTTGGAATGGGATGCTCAATAAGTACGTGGCCAGGTATCCACATCCGTTTGGTCAGAACGTGTATGTTGGAAAGTAATTAAGAACATATAGTCTGCAGATGCTTGAAGGGGAGAAAGTGTGTTTGCAATGTTGATGAAATTACATTAAAAGCCATCACCTATCACTTGGCTCTCTCAACAGCCTCATTTGTCCATTCACACTTCTGATTTCTAGACAGGACCAACACAAACCAAATGGAGGAAGAAAAAGTCCAGAAGCCTTTCTGTGTTATGTTTCACTGCGTGTAAGGTAACCACAACATCTGCCTTAGCGTGACAGCCAGGATCCCGATCGAACCCATAACAACATGCACTTTGTTGTAATCAGCTTTGATTATTATATATCAGTCCAACGCAGCAACACAGGAATATAAATACATGTTTAATTTACAGACTTCTGCTCAAAAAGACAACTTCCTGTGTTCTGCTTTGCTTCTTCCCTTACTTCTCTCACTTAATTTTTTCTCCTCTCCTCCTGGAGTCACATCATCTTTCACTTCATTTGTCCACTCTCCCCCTACTCCAGCTCCCAGTTTTTTCTCCTTTCATCAATGTTACCCTTACTCATCTTACTCAGAGCGGTTCTTTCACTGTCACACATCATTTTTTTCCCTCCTACTCAATCACTTCTTCTACTTTTCTTTACTGAAACACTTCATCGAATCCTTCTTCCTTCCTCGTAGCAGCCGATGGCCTCAGACGCAATGAATGGCAGGCTTATCTACCTCTCCTTTAGGGACTGAAGAAAAATGATCAGACTATAACTATAAAAGGTCATTTCCTTTTTTTTTTTTTTTTGCAAACGCAGGTCCACTGTAATGGCGACAGGCTGAATTACTGAGCATAATGATTTGAAGCTTGGCACTGAGAGCTCAATGGCATCTTCACTCAGGGTAAAACGTGTTAATGTGATAACAATCCTCATGACCAGTGCCTATCAGCAACAGTTAGCACGATAATATGACACAGGATGTTATGAAAATTTCTATTTAATTGACTTTTCAGCAGGAAAATCATGTCATTGTGTAAGTGACTTAAACAATCTTTTAAAAAGCAATACGTCTACTGTTCCACAGCCCCCTTTCTCCATTGACTTAAAGAAGCATTTGTCCAAGAAGTCTGCTGCAACTGCAAATAGGCTAATCATTGGCACTCCTTTCAAAAGGTCTTGTGAATTTCAAGCATCTATTGGTATTCCATAGTTCATGTGTGGCCAGCTCCATATCCGATCTATACCTGGCCTCAACGTGCTTAGTATTCCTCCCTGTCAGAAGGTAGAGGTGAAATGTCAGAATCAATCACATGCCAGTTATGAGCCTCACAAATGCTAACAGAACAACATGCCATTCCAGTTGCAAATTCCTATCAAGAAATGAGAATTAACACAACCAAAGGTACATGGAAAACATTTACTGGCTTAAGGTGTTATCAATTACATCACATGATATGTCTTCCAACCTTTCCTGTTCCAACATAAACACCTTTGGGATAAATTGGAATGTTGACTGCAGGACATGCTGATTTCACAACTTCTCTTATGGCTAAATGGGCACAAATACCCACGTGCACATGCTCATAAGACTAGAGGTTGCTTTAGTCTCAAGAATGTCAAAAACAAATTACATCACTTTTCTACATAGTCATCTTCTGATGCCCTTTTCCCAGCATTGCACCAACTTTTGGTGGGTATATTGCTGCTCATGCCTTCGCCGACCCACGTTCAGCCCTTAACGGAACCCTTTTCCACCTATGCACAGGCGCCTCTCTACCTGCCAATCAGGGTCCTTACAAAGCGTTTGAAGACCCCAACCACATAGTTCGATCATCCCACCCTCATAGTCCGGTCATCCCGCTCTGCAAGCACTGGCAATTATGCCCGCTAGATGGTGCCCAGCCGACCGGTGGCAATGCTGAATTTCGAACAGAGGAGTTCAGAATCTTGGTGCTCATACCAACTTTTTAATGCCGTCAACAAAAAATGTTTTTGGGTGCCCAGGTGGCACAGCAGTATATTTCGCTAGCACACCAGTGCAGAGATTCTGAACTCCTCGGTTCGAAACTTGGCATTGCCACCGGTCGGCTAGGCGCCATCTAGCATGCATAATTGGCAGTGCCTGCAGCAGACACTAATTGGCTACCGTGTCTGCTAGGGCGGGATGACCGGACTATGTGGGTGGGATCTTCTAACGCTAGGCAGGAACCCTGATTAGCAGATAGAGGCGCCTGTGCAGAGTGCATGGATGAAAAAGAAAGGGTCAACTAAGGACTGCACACGGGTCGGAGGAGGCATGCGCAGGAAATATACCCTCCTCGAATGCAATCAGGGATCCCCAGCAGCGGAAGACAAATTGACTATGCTAAATCGGAAGAAAAATGGGAGAACATGCATAAATAAATAGAAAAAAAGTTTTTGTTTAAGCCTGTAGCCACTGATGCAGCGCTGCTTTCACATCATCATGACATGAAAATCTTCTTCCCCTTAAAGCTTCTTTGAGCGGTCCAAAAAGGTGGAAATCAGATGGTGCTAAATCCAGACTATAAGCTCTCTCTCAGTCTCTCAAACACGACCAATTACAGTAGACCCTTGAGTTACGAACAATCTTTTTCAACTGAACATACGAACAAATTTGGGATTACGAATCGAAATTCGCAAAACGTGACGTCACAAACAAGTTGACTTTGACCGTCTCTCTCTCTCTCTTTCTCTGTCTCTCTCTCTCTCTCTCTCTCTCTCTCTCTCTCTATATATATATATATATATATATATATATATATATACAGTGTATCACAAAAGTGAGTACACCCCTCACATTTCTGCAGATATTTAAGTATATCTTTTCATGGGACAACACTGACAAAATGACACTTTGACACAATGAAAAGTACTCTGTGTGCAGCTTATATAACAGTGTAAATTTATTCTTCCCTCAAAATAACTCAATATACAGCCATTAATGTCTAAACCACCGGCAACAAAAGTGAGTACACCCCTAAGAGACTACACCCCTAAATGTCCAAATTGAGCACTGCTTGTCATTTTCCCTCCAAAATGTCATGTGATTTGTTAGTGTTACTAGGTCTCAGGTGTGCATAGGGAGCAGGTGTGTTCAATTTAGTAGTACAGCTCTCACACTCTCTCATACTGGTCACTGAAAGTTCCAACATGGCACCTCATGGCAAAGAACTCTCTAAGGATCTTAAAAGACGAATTGTTGCGCTACATGAAGATGGCCAAGGCTACAAGAAGATTGCCAACACCCTGAAACTGAGCTGCAGCACAGTGGCCAAGATCATCCAGCATTTTAAAAGAGCAGGGTCCACTCAGAACAGACCTCGCATTGGTCGTCCAAAGAAGCTGAGTGCACGTGCTCAGCGTCACATCCAACTGCTGTCTTTGAAAGATAGGCGCAGGAGTGCTGTCAGCATTGCTGCAGAGATTGAAAAGGTAGGGGGTCAGCCTGTCAGTGCTCAGACCATACGCCGCACACTACATCAAATTGGTCTGCATGGCTGTCACCCCAGAAGGAAGCCTCTTCTGAAGTCTCTACACAAGAAAGCCCGCAAACAGTTTGCTGAAGACATGTCAACAAAGGACATGGATTACTGGAACCATGTCCTATGGTCTGATGAGACCAAGATTAATTTGTTTGGTTCAGATGGTCTCAAGCATGTGTGGCGGCAATCAGGTGAGGAGTACAAAGATAAGTGTGTCATGCCTACAGTCAAGCATGGTGGTGGGAATGCCATGGTCTGGGGCTGCATGAGTGCAGCAGGTGTTGGGGAGTTACATTTCATTGAGGGACACATGAACTCCAATATGCACTGTGAAATACTGAAGCAGAGCATGATCCCCTCCCTCTGGAAACTGGGTCGCAGGGCAGTGTTCCAGCATGATAATGACCCCAAACACACCTCTAACACGACCACTGCTTTATTGAAGAGGCTGAGGGTAAAGGTGATGGACTGGCCAAGCATGTCTCCAGACCTAAACCCAATAGAACATCTTTGGGGCATCCTCAAGCGGAAGGTGGAGGAGCGCAAAGTCTCGAATATCCGCCAGCTCCGTGATGTCGTCATGGAGGAGTGGAAAAGCATTCCAGTGGCAACCTGTGAAGCTCTGGTAAACTCCATGCCCAGGAGAGTTAAGGAAGTTCTGGGAAATAATGGTGGCCACACAAAATATTGACACTTCAGGAACTTTCACTAAGGGGTGTACTCACTTTTGTTGCCGGTGGTTTAGACATTAATGGCTGTATATTGAGTTATTTTGAGGGAAGAATAAATTTACACTGTTATATAAGCTGCACACAGACTACTTTTCATTGTGTCAAAGTGTCATTTTGTCAGTGTTGTCCCATGAAAAGATATACTTAAATATCTGCAGAAATGTGAGGGGTGTACTCACTTTTGTGATACACTGTATATATATATATATAGTGTATCACAAAAGTGAGTACACCCCTCACATTTCTGCAAATATTTCATTATATCTTTTCATGGGACAACACTATAGACATGAAACTTGGATATAACTTAGAGTAGTCAGTGTACAGCTTGTATAGCAGTGTAGATTTACTGTCTTCTGAAAATATCTCAACACACAGCCATTAATGTCTAAATAGCTGGCGACATAAGTGAGTACACCCCACAGTGAACATGTCCAAATTGTGCCCAAATGTGTCGTTGTCCCTCCCTGGTGTCATGTGTCAAGGTCCCAGGTGTAAATGGGGAGCAGGGCTGTTAAATTTGGTGTTTTGGGTACAATTCTCTCATACTGGCCACTGGATATTCAACATGGCACCTCATGGCAAAGAACTCTCTGAGGATGTGAGAAATAGAATTGTTGCTCTCCACAAAGATGGCCTGGGCTATAAGAAGATTGCTAACACCCTGAAACTGAGCTACAGCATGGTGGCCAAGGTCATACAGCGGTTTTCCAGGACAGGTTCCACTCGGAACAGGCTTCGCCAGGGTCGACCAAAGAAGTTGAGTCCACGTGTTCGGCGTCATATCCAGAGGTTGTCTTTAAAAAATAGACACGAGTGCTGCCATGGGGCAGATCAGGTCAGCCTGTCAGTGCTCAGACCATACGCCGCACACTGCATCAACTCGGTCTGCATGGTCGTCATCCCAGAAGGAAGCTGACGCACAAAAAAGCCCGCAAACAGTTTGCTGAAGACAAGCAGCCCAAGAACATGGATTACTGGAATGCCCTGTGGTCTGACGAGACCAAGATAAACTTGTTTGGCTCAGATGGTGTCCAGCATGTGTGGCGGCGCCCTGGTGAGAAGTACCAAGACAACTGTATCTTGCCTACAGTCAAGCATGGTGGTGGTAGCATTATGGTCTTGGGCTGCATGAGTGTTGCTGGCACTGGGGAGCTGCAGTTCATTGAGGGAAACATGAATTCCAACATGTACTGTGACATTCTGAAACAGAGCATGATCCCCTCCCTTCGAAAACTGGGCCTCATGGCAGTTTTCCAACAGGATAACGACCCCAAACACAACCTCCAAGATGACAACTGCCTTGCTGAGGAAGCTGAAGGTAAAGGTGATGGACTAAACCCAATTGAGCACCTGTGGCACATCCTCAATTGGAAGGTGGAGGAGTTCAAGGTGTCTAACAGCCACCAGCTCCGTGATGTCATCATGGAGGAGTGGAAGAGGATTCCAGTAGCAACCTGTGCAGCTCTGGTGAATTCCATGCCCAGGAGGGTTAAGGCAGTGCTGGATAATAATGGTGGTCACACAAAATATTGACACTTTGGGCACAATTTGGACATGTTCACTGTGGGGTGTACTCACTTATGTTGCCAGCCATTTAGACATTAATGGCTGTGTGTCGAGTTATTTTCAGAAGACAGTAAATCTACACTGCTATACAAGCTGTACACTGACTACTCTAAGTTATATCCAAGTTTCATGTCTATAGTGTTGTCCCATGGAAAGATATAATAAAATATTTGCAGAAATGTGAGGGGTGTACTCACTTTTGTGATACACTGTATATATATATATATATATACAGTGTATCACAAAAGTGAGTACACCCCTCACATTTCTGCAGATATTTAAGTATATCTTTTCATGGGACAACACTGACAAAATGACACTTTGACACAATGAAAAGTAGTCTGTGTGCAGCTTATATAACAGTGTAAATTTATTCTTCCCTCAAAATAACTCAATATACAGCCATTAATGTCTAAACCACCGGCAACAAAAGTGAGTACACCCCTTAGTGAAAGTTCCTGAAGTGTCAATATTTTGTGTGGCCACCATTATTTCCCAGAACTGCCTTAACTCTCCTGGGCATGGAGTTTACCAGAGCTTCACAGGTTGCCACTGGAATGCTTTTCCACTCCTCCATGACGACATCACGGAGCTGGCGGATATTCGAGACTTTGCGCTCCTCCACCTTCCGCTTGAGGATGCCCCAAAGATGTTCTATTGGGTTTAGGTCTGGAGACATGCTTGGCCAGTCCATCACCTTTACCCTCAGCCTCTTCAATAAAGCAGTGGTCGTCTTAGAGGTGTGTTTGGGGTCATTATCATGCTGGAACACTGCCCTGCGACCCAGTTTCCGTAGGGAGGGGATCATGCTCTGCTTCAGTATTTCACAGTACATATTGGAGTTCATGTGTCCCTCAATGAAATGTAACTCCCCAACACCTGCTGCACTCATGCAGCCCCAGACCATGGCATTCCCACCACCATGCTTGACTGTAGGCATGACACACTTATCTTTGTACTCCTCACCTGATTGCCGCCACACATGCTTGAGACCATCTGAACCAAACAAATTAATCTTGGTCTCATCAGACCATAGGACATGGTTCCAGTAATCCATGTCCTTTGTTGACATGTCTTCAGCAAACTGTTTGCAGGCTTTCTTGTGTAGAGACTTCAGAAGAGGCTTCCTTCTGGGGTGACAGCCATGCAGACCAATTTGATGTAGTGTGCGGCGTATGGTCTGAGCACTGACAGGCTGACCCCCCACCTTTTCAATCTCTGCAGCAATGCTGACAGCACTCCTGCGCCTATCTTTCAAAGACAGCAGTTGGATGTGACGCTGAGCACGTGCACTCAGCTTCTTTGGACGACCAACGCGAGGTCTGTTCTGAGTGGACCCTGCTCTTTTAAAACGCTGGATGATCTTGGCCACTGTGCTGCAGCTCAGTTTCAGGGTGTTGGCAATCTTCTTGTAGCCTTGGCCATCTTCATGTAGCGCAACAATTCGTCTTTTAAGATCCTCAGAGAGTTCTTTGCCATGAGGTGCCATGTTGGAACTTTCAGTGACCAGTATGAGAGAGTGTGAGAGCTGTACTATTAAATTGAACACACCTGCTCCCTATGCACACCTGAGACCTAGTAACACTAACGAGTCACATGACATTTTGGAGGGAAAATTACAAGCAGTGCTCAATTTGGACATTTAGGGGTGTAGTCTCTTAGGGGTGTACTGACTTTTGTTGCCGGTGGTTTAGACATTAATGGCTGTATATTGAGTTATTTTGAGGGAAGAATAAATTTACACTGTTATATAAGCTGCACACAGACTACTTTTCATTGTGTCAAAGTGTCATTTTGTCAGTGTTGTCCCATGAAAAGATATACTTAAATATCTGCAGAAATGTGAGGGGTGTACTCACTTTTGTGATACACTGTATATATATATATACAGCGTATCACAAAAGTGAGTACACCCCTCACATTTCTGCAAATATTTCATTATATCTTTTCATGGGACAACACTATAGACATGAAACTTGGATATAACTTAGAGTAGTCAGTGTACAGCTTGTATAGCAGTGTAGATTTACTGTCTTCTGAAAATAACTCAACACACAGCCATGAATGTCTAAATAGCTGGCAACATAAGTGAGTACACCCCACAGTGAACATGTCCAAATTGTGCCCAAATGTGTCGTTGTCCCTCCCTGGTGTCATGTGTCAAGGTCCCAGGTGTAAATGGGGAGCAGGGCTGTTAAATTTGGTGTTTTGGGTACAATTCTCTCATACTGGCCACTGGATATTCAACATGGCACCTCATGGCAAAGAACTCTCTGAGGATGTGAGAAATAAAATTGTTGCTCTCCACAAAGATGGCCTGGGCTATAAGAAGATTGCTAACACCCTGAAACTGAGCTACAGCATGGTGGCCAAGGTCATACAGCGGTTTTCCAGGACAGGTTCCACTCGGAACAGGCTTCGCCAGGGTCGACCAAAGAAGTTGAGTCCACGTGTTCGGCGTCATATCCAGAGGTTGGCTTTAAAAAATAGACACATGAGTGCTGCCAGCATTGCTGCAGAGGTTGAAGACGTGGGAGGTCAGCGTGTCAGTGCTCAGACCATACGCCGCACACTGCATCAACTCGGTCTGCATGGTCGTCATCCCAGAAGGAAGCTGACGCACAAGAAAGCCCGCAAACAGTTTGCTGAAGACAAGCAGTCCAAGAACATGGATTACTGGAATGCCCTGTGGTCTGACGAGACCAAGATAAACTTGTTTGGCTCAGATGGTGTCCAGCATGTGTGGCGGCGCCCTGGTGAGAAGTACCAAGACAACTGTATCTTGCCTACAGTCAAGCATGGTGGTGGTAGCATCATGGTCTTGGGCTGCATGAGTGTTGCTGGATATGACGCCGAACACGTGGACTCAACTTCTTTGGGCCAGTGATAGCTCAGTGGTTAAGGTACTGGACTAGTAAACAGAAGGTTGCCGGTTCAAGACCCGCCACCACCAAGTTGCCACTGTTGGGTCCCTGAGCAAGGCCCTTAACCCTCAATTGCTCATTGTGTTCCGCTCACTGTGTAAGTCGCTTTGGATAAAAGCGTCTGCTAAATGCTGAAAATGTAAATGTAAATGTTGCTGGCACTGGGGAGCTGCAGTTCATTAAGGGAAACATGAATTCCAACATGTACTGTGACATTCTGAAACAGAGCATGATCCCCTCCCTTCGAAAACTGGGCCTCATGGCAGTTTTCCAACAGGATAACGACCCCAAACACAACCTCCAAGATGACAACTGTATATATACTGTATATATATAACATTTTGACTTAGGAACAGCCCTTTGTCAAGGGTCTACTGTACTCTTCCTCCCACCCTCACCATTTCCAACCAAAATATAAAAGTGCGGAAACTTTTTGAAGATCCCTTGTAGTATGGGATGTTTAACAAGGTCATAGGCAGGTGTCCGTCTTTTGGTCATAAAGTGTAGGTCTGAAATAGTACAAACATAGGACTGAGCATGAGGTACAGCTCATGGCAGAACAAACAGTATAAATGCATCTCTCTTAGCCTGAGGTCTTAAAACATCCATACAGACAGCCTGTTTCTGCACAGCACGCAGCCGAGACGGACTAGAGTTTGTTTAATCAGGAGTTTGACACAGATGGTGGCAGGGAGCCGAAACTTCCATCGCATTTAGTTCCAGTTCCCACAGGGCCAGCTGAGGCCAGCCACAGCACATCACTCGGCGCCATGTCACTAATCACGCTCCGTGACACACACACGGGCACTGTGTCTGCGTTCGAAAAAGGCCCTATCAGATTCCCTGCCAATAGAGAGCACAGAGTCACCTTCACATGTTTAGACCTGAGGCTGAGAGCTAAAATTAATTCAGAGCTTAATGCCAACGTCTGCACACTGGGGGTCAAACGGCATGGGCTTCTTCTGCACAGCTTTATGGTTGCTGTGGCATATTTATGGACCGCACATGCTGTCTGTCCATGTGGTGCTGGTTTGAGGCCGCGTTCCCATGGAGGATCCTAGCATCCATCAAAATATGCATAGATGTACGTCGATTGTGTGTTTGAGTTTCTTTACTCCACAATACTGGCAAACTTTCATCCTAAACCACATACAATCCCAATTTCAAAAATGATGGGACGGTAATATAGAGCATTGATTTGTAAACTGTCTTTTACCGGTATTCCAAAAACACGTTCCAAAAAAGTTGGGTTAAGAACTGTTATTAACACAGGTGTCACTGTTCACAGTCAATCAAGCTACACATCAATCACCATTGCCACAGAATGATCAGCTGCTGTGTGATGCAAGAAAATAAACAAACAAACAGTTGTCTATGAAAGATATTTGTTTAATAAAACACAGTATACAACTTGACCACTATAAACAGAAAAATATTTGGAGGACAAAAGGTGAGGCATTTAAACCCAACAACACTGGATCTACTGTCAAGTATGGTGGTAGTACTATTATGTTCTTGTACTGTTGCACATCTTAAGACAGGAGGAATTGCGGGAAGAATGAGACAAAATAAAAGCTGAAACACTAAATCACTTGGTATCTTTGGTGCCAAAACGTCTTTTAGGTGTGGTGAGAAGGAATGGTAACGTTACAAAGTGGTAAATGCTTTACTGTCCCAACTTTTTTTGGAATGTGATGCAGGCAAAATAAATGAAATGAAGTCGACCAGACAAAACATGAAATATCTCAGGTTCATCCTGTCTACAATCAAATAAAAGTCAAAGTAAATGTAAGAAACTCTGTGTTTTTTATTACTTGCATTTTCCATGCTGTCCCAACCTTTTCTGATTTGGGGTTGTTTTGACAGAAACGTTGAATAATGGATGCAATTCAGTGTTCCAATTTAACAATGACCCACGTTTGGGATGTGCTACAGTCCTAATACGCTACCTAACCAGCTCACCCATATGCAAACCATGTCTGAGAAGCAAAACTCTACACGGGGTTCTTCATCCCTGCTGCTGCAACAGCATCTCATAATATCTGGTCTAGGCACTTAGACTTACCAGCATTGGAAAAATACTAATAAAGTAAGTACAGTAGTACCTTGTAAGTCAACGTCCCCTAAACTCAAAATCTTTGAAACTCGACGCCCTTCGTTAACAAATTTGTACCCTTAAACTCAACGTGTTCAGTTTTTTATTTGTAATGTATTAAAAGAATGACACAGGCGGCCAGGTGGCGCAGCGGGATATTCCGCTAGCACACCAGCACTGAGTTTCTGAACTCCTCGGTTCGAAACTTGGTGTTGCCACCGGTCGGCTGGGCGACATCTAGCGGGCATAATTGGCAGTGCCTGCAGCAGATACTAATTGGCCACAGGGTGGGGACCGGACTATGTGTGGGTGGGTCTTTATACGCTGTGTAAGGACCCTGACTGGCGGAAGAGAAGCCTGTGCAGAAAGCAGGGGCGAGAAGAGGAGGGCTGTACACGTGTCGGAAGAGGCGTGTACAGCGACGTGCTCTCCTCAGATGCAATTTGGTATCTCTCAGCAGCGGAAGACAAAATTGAGTGTGCTAAATCGGGAGGAAAATGGGGAGAAAATGCATTAAAAAAAAAATAATGACACAGGAACACTAAACTTATCTTAATTATTACTGCTCATAAGTTCTTCCAACTATTACAAATTCTCGCTTGTTGTTTTAGTACATAAGTCACTTTAAGTTGTGTTTGTGTTATTTTCAAAAACAACCCCATCATTTTACATTAGCCCAAAAAATACACAGTTATACGAGACAATGGAACGCATTAACAAGTTTTCCATACATCCTTATGGGAAAAAATACCTTGAAACTCAACGCCTTTTAAACTCAATGTCACTCCCAGAACCAATTGATGTCAAGTTTCAAGGTACCACTGTATCTTTTTTGGTTCATGCTGAGGTTATAAGTAAGAATTGGTGGTTGCCAGAGTGCACAGGGTAATTGAATAAGTTCAATCTTGAACAAGAGAACGGGAAAATTACAAAAACAAAAGAATAAAGGTAAAATTGTGCTTTTGAAATGGTGTACTTAAAGTCCCCATTATAACCCTATTTAGAATATGTGAACTCAGTACTGCAAGAAGCAAAATTAATAAAGAAAGAAAAATGGAAAAAAATGTACGGGGGCATATAAGCAAACAGTATGTACACTGTGAACTTAATCCAGCAAACTAAAATTAGAACAAAGTCCACAATAAACTCATTAAAGGACTCAAATGAAAGTCATTGATTTCCCATAGGCATCAAGTTCAATAAAGATACACCAAAAAATCCTATTTGGAGGTTAAGACTGGGTCAGTCATTGAAGTTTACTGACAATGCATTGTGTGAATGTCAAAAGCACAGGGCTCCTGTTTTTCTACAGTTAATAAGTCATTAAACTCCAGCTGTTCCAACTTTATGGCTACTGTCCATATTAAATGAAACACTAGGTCACCTCAGGCTTGTTAGACGAAGATTAATTGAAGTGTATGAAGTGTTTTGTGTATTTACCCAGGCAAGACGGTGCTCTTTTGTCCTCCTGCTAAAAGTCTTAAAATCAAGAAAACAGTTCAATCACACATTTCACAAAAGTTAACCCTCATCCCTCATCCATACACACACTCTCATTTAGAGGAGAATAAATCAATTGCAATCCAGTGTTATATTAAAACAGTCTAAAGAAATAAGCCATTCTAATCCACCACTCTGATGCTTAAGCCTTGCGTATGACTGCTTGACCCAAATGACAAATGCTACATGAGGGGTAAAATGCCACCCACCCATCTACTCACACACACACACACTTAAATGACTTAAAATGACAGCTGACTCTTTATATGATGCCATTGTTTTTCTCTGTCTAATCCATTCACCTGCAACACACTGATCCACATACATTTACATGCATCAACAGCTGCTCCATATCAAGGATCAATATTAGGCACATTTTAAGGGGCACTAGATTCCTCTTAAGGGAAAAAACACACAAACGAGAGCACTGGTCTTTTTTTTTTTAATAATCAATGAATCACACTGCTGAAAAATCTCAACAAGACGAACACATTTGGACTTCATTAGACTGTTGGGGTTCCAGTTTTATTCAGACATTTTAACTGAGATTAAACACAACTGCTCAAAAGTCTGCCTGGAAGCCCAGCAGGCCAATTATCTTAGTTCCTATTAATTAGCTAGAGTACTTTTATCTAGAAAGAAATTAGCTTTGCATTAGCAGCAACTGGGTGGTAATGAAACATTAAAGGTCCTGTCAGTAAGAGGTGCACCAAAGAATCAGTTCAAACAGACATCCAACACAACCCTTGAGGTAATCAGGATTAAAAGCACAGGTCTGATCAGTAAGGTGGTCTCATATATAAAGCGAGTGTTTAATGTACCAGGATTGCCTGAAGCATATAGCAGAAAAAAATTTGTTGTGGTTTTGACTGCCGGCTCAGACAAAGTCTGGTATTTCCTGTGAGGTCTCAATTTCGGATGAAATAGTTTTCATCCTTCCTGTTTAACAGAGACAGTCATGCTCAGCCAGCGGATCCAAGCCATCGCTGCTGCTTCCTGTGAGGCAACATGACAATGCTTCGGGTCCAGAAGACTGTCTCTCCACCCAGCCAAATGTTCCTGAAGAAGGACTAATATGACAGGGGGGTAGGTGGTGTTTTTGTCCTCGTCACCCGCCAAAGACAATAGCAGAGGGAGCTCGGCCATTAATCATCTTGTCGCTTCGCGCTTTGCCAACGTGACAGGGGCAAAGGTGGTCTGCCGTGACACGGGCCGATTCTCAGAGACCCAACGGACTCGAACAAAGAGGTCTAAACCATGCATGCTTAACAGGTCACTAATTTAATTACATTCATAAGCAAGGAGAACATAAGGCATGGAATTCATTAAGCATGCCCAAATTCTATTGTGAGGAAGCCAATTTCTCTGCAGGGACCCGGGCAAACATAGGGCACTTTGGCTCTCTTTTAAAAGAAAGGAGCTCCTGCAGTGGAACTGTGAAGTGACACAACATGATGTATGGAAAGATGGTAACCGTTGTTGGAGACATTTGGGCCCAAACAATAAATGGCTCTGCAAATTTTAGAGGCTAAGTATTTGTATAGTCCTGGTTCTTCCTTATATAATTTTTCCAAACCAGATGGCCCCAGTTCTGGGCTAATTTACTTAGTCAAGCATAAGTAATTTTGCCGATATATGTGTGGCCAATCCATTATTAGATAACTACAAAAAGAGCTGAAACACATCTCATAGAGGTGCCCATCAACCCATCCATCATTGTGACTGAACAAGGGGATGAGTCCTCTAGGACGGCCTGTGCTGATCTGTGCTGGCACTCACCATCCTGAAAAGCCTTTACTGAGGATGGTTTTTAATTATGCCACTGTTGGCAGAAAGGAGGATGGCTCAGAACTTATGCAGAGTACAGCAGAGACAGAATTCAGTAGTGTCTGACATGTCTTGGCACTGTGTAAGAAATTCCATTTCATTTAATTTTCAAGTATTTTATTACCGCTTTATTGTTTTAAGTGTAGTGGTGGGACCGTTACCTTTTTTTAATATCCCTTAAAAAAAAAAAAAGGGAAACGGTCCCACGACAACACTAAAAATAATGATATTGCCTTAAGATTTTAAGGCCAACTTTGTTTTACCTTTTTTAGTAATGTGACATATGTGTTTGAAAATACTTGCACATTTAGAACACATCATGGCAATTCTGGACATGATGAAGACTTTAATAAATGTCAGTAACTAGTCAGATGTATGGAAAGAACAGCCAAAACATTTTACTGCCCAAAAATGCCTCTAGAAAGGTATATTATTAAGCAATCAGCATTTTCACAAAAACTGCTCAAATAGCTAGTTTGTGTTTCATTTTATTTGCTGCATACACCAAGAGAACAGAACAGACTTAAATTACACCCCGCTCTGTACCACACAACCTCCAAGCCTTTAGTCTCAGTTGTCTTGATCCTTCACCTTGGACTCGGGGAAGACAAGCATCAAGGCTCTTCTCTGTACTTGCATCCAATTGGTGGAACGAGCTTTCCTTGTCAGTCCGAACATCGGAGTCTCTCATTATCTTCAAAAGATAATTAAAAACTAACCTCTTTACTGAGCATCTAGGCTAAAAATGTAGATTTTTCAGCAGACTTGTGTTCTTGGACTGTTGTCTCCTCAGATTAGGGAAATGTTTACTGTGGAAGCACTTCTGTAAGTCGCTCTGGATAAGAGCGTGTGCTAAATGCCGAAAATGTCAATGTAAATGCTTGACCACTATAGTAATGAGTATTTTGTTGCCATGGTTTGATCACTTTTATCAATAAAAAGAGGAATTACTGTGAAATTAATACAAAGCTATTTTGACTGATTACCTAAAACATGCCACTCAACCTGATTCTGCCACCATGATTAAAATACTATGTGAGTACATATCTTTTAGTGAATAAAGACATTACTTACATACTGCACTGGTATTTCTTTCATTTGCTTCCACATGTACCTAAAACAGCTTGCTACCACTTAAAACTTAAACAAAACACCTTTACGACTTTGTATTTTAATTGCATTTTGTACACTAATAATACAACCCCCTCTCCAGTTACCACCATTTATAAGATCTAAAGAATACAAACTGGCATTCTAAAGACCCCTTTCCTCCAGGTTTTCAAATTCTGCAGGTCTAAAATATGTAAATGTATTTTCTGTGGTCTGTTTAATTATTAGAGCTGTTAGTTTAGCTTGCAAACTGTGACTTGGTGCTGCGAGGCTCCAAATGTATAAAGCTTTTTGTACTCATAGATCTAATTTAATTCAGCAAGTTAATTTTGTAACATTTAATTAAGTTATGAAGCTTTTAAACCAAAATGAATTCCCAAATTAGTTTACATCCCTGAGTCTCAGCCTGACCACACCCACTTCACCGAACAACATTAACTTTGCGCATGAACACCTTGAACATTTTGCGCATGTTCAATTGTGAGACAAGATTTGCGAGACAAGATAGGCAGTTGTAGCTTAGTGGTTAAGGTACTGGACTAGTAAAATTTGCTGGTTCAAGCCCCACCACTGCCAGGCTGCCAATTGTTGGGCCCTTGAGCAAGGCCTTTAACCCTCTATTGCTTTAACAATGTACTGTCACAGTACTGTAAGTCTCTTTGAATTACAGTATACCAGCACAAAATTAAGACATTTAATACATTTAATACAGCAGTAGTAATTAATTTGGGACACCACTGCTTCAAAAGCCATCATAAATCTGAGCTCCGCTTTTTAAACTGAGCTTGTTTCATCCCAGATGAGTCTTTGTTTTCACCATCTTTACTAAATATTTCATTTTATTTTTATGTTTTACCACTGCGTTATCCTGGTCAATGTTGCAGTAGGTCCAGTTTCCCAGAATCACTAGGTGCCATGCAGCAACACATCCTGGACAGGATGCCAATCCATCATGAGGCATCAGCAATCACCCCCAGACAGGGTCTGTTCGAAAACCTAGTAAACTGCCTACTGCCTACCTAGGCAGTTTCCTAAGTAATGAGGATTCTAATAAGTCAACTTATAAGGTTATTCAGACACATTACTTACTCGATTACTTGACTCGATTACCACGATTTCGTCACCACAGTTTTTGCTTACTAAGCTAACACAGTTAGCCTCAGGCCATTTAAACCAATGGGTTGAGGAGGCACAACCTGCTAACATACCAGCTAACATCTACCTCTGTGTAACGAAAACTGTTAAACTGTCACTGACGAGCACAAATTTGCAAATAAACAACACTTGTGCAAATTTATACAAATTATAAATCAATGAGAATTTATGTACATTTGAAAATTCATCTGCCATGTTTGTCATTTTTTGTGACAAAAGTTGTGCTGCACTGAATGCTGGGATTGCCTTAAATTTTACGAAGTCATCAGATGCTCCCTCATTATTCAGGCAGTTTATAGCTTTGAAATAATGCACCTCATAGGGCAGCATTTTAAGGCATCTAAGAATTTGAACAGCCTCCTTCTCGGGAGAGTAGGATGATGTAAAATGCTGTCTATGTAGAGAGCTCACAAGATTTTCGAACAGACCCAAAGTCAAGCATGTCTGTCTGTAGATGCCTGACTGGCCAATATCACAGCTGAGGATTTGAACCCTGGATCAAATACTAGTGATCTAGTATGATTTACCAATAAAGTGTACCCATGCGCCCTAAGCCAAATCTTGTTAACCAAAAGTCTGGGCCCGCAGCACAAGTTTTGATGAATAACAGACATTTGACATGCATTGTGCAATTCAGCCTTGAAAAAAACTATCACAACCACATTTAAATAGCAAATCCCTAATCTATACTTTATGGATTGACAGGAGTCACCTGATTCCTCCCTTGACAAAATAACACTTTTAAATCACATGGGAACACACTTGTGATCCAGGACAGAACAGAAGTCTATTATTAGAACATGCTTACATTTTCTGACATTTTGTTTCAGATCTTGTTCTAAAGCAGCTTAACCATTTTAACAAATTGAGCCTTACCCAGCTGCGATAGCCAAATAAAAAGCAAGGTCTCTTCAAAAAAATCATTCCACACAAACAAGTATGTGAGGTGACACTTCACCGGGGGTGAGAGAATGCTAACAGATGTAGCGCTCTGACAACATGCACCGCGGCTGTACTGTACCCAAGAACAGGAACCAAGAAGAAAACTAGAAATGACAAGGTGGCTGATATGAAAGCACAGAAGAAATTACAAGGTGCTTAAAATAGCAGAGTGTAAGTGCCAGTGCTAGTGGTAGTGGTGCTGTGTTCCAGGATTACTAAATGCAGTACATTAACAGAAAGCACGCAAGGGCAAATAGCACAGTGAATAGGGCAGCACAGTAATAATACCTGATTTTTTTTCTTTCTATATTTAATTCAAATCAATCCACTGTATAGATTTAATACACTGTATGTATGGCCAAAAATGTGTGAGCTAGTGGTGGGCGGATCAATCCAAATATCGATATTATCGATACCAACGTTGGTATTGGTATTGAATTGATACTAGTGTGATGGGATCAATACTTTAGTTTTACTTTTTTTCCGCTACATTCAGCACGTTTCTCCCATTTCTGTACAGACGCCACTCTTCTCACATCTTACATGCACAGCTTTACTCCTCCCCTCCTGCTCTGCTGTGTTTTGTTGTGGTACCGTCACGTTGTTATGTTGTTAAAATCCTAACAGACATCAGTACATTGGTAGGCATTTGAAGATTGTAAGTTTTTTGAATACTTTGCTTGGCAGATACAGAAATAGTGGCGATTTTATGAAAATAATAGTGTAAACTATACGTACGTAAAGTACGGACGCACCTTATGCACATGAATAGGAGCATGCGTAATGAGGCTCTTATTCCGTGTTCTGGTGAATAAGAGCTCTTTTATATTGACTTTGTGCTTATAAATGTAAACAGAAAAGCATTGATTTTTTATTTTAAATTAATAAGGATACATGTACTCAGTCATTATTAAAATTTTACAAATGTATTCACCCAGCAAACACAGCTATGCGTTAGCCGCTTTGTGGTGATACGCCATTATGAGAGCAGCTACTTACAAAAATGTATGTATTACAATAATACACTTAAATGTCATGAAAATTCATTCAGATTTAGCAATTTGAAGATGCATCTACCTTAATTATTAAAAAGTATCGTTATCGATATCAGTAATACTGGCCCTGTATTTACTTGGTATCGGATCAGTACCAAATTTTGCAGTATCGCACACCACTAGTGTGAGCACCCCTTATAGTGAGTCGTATTCATAAAAATTCCTAGTAAAGCCCCATTTTGACAGCCCCTCTACATAGCTTTCATCGACCTCACAAAGGCTTTCGACAATGTCAGCAGGGACGGTCTCTTCAAAATCCTCCCAAAGATTGGATGTCCTCCAAGGCTCCTCAGCATCATGAGGTCCTTCCACGAAAACATGAAGGGCACAGTGGTCTATGACGGTTCCACCTCAAGAGCATTTGACATCTGAAGTGGAGTGAAGCAGGGGTGTGTCCTCGCCCCCACCCTATTTGGAATCTTCTTTTCCATCCTGCTAAAGCACGCCTTTGGGTCCTCCACTGAAGGCATCTACCCTCGCACCAGAGCAGATGAAAAGCTGTTCAAGCTCTCCAGACTGAGGGCGTTGTCTAAGGTGCAGTTGAAATGCCTGCATGACTTCCTTTTTGCAGACGATGCAGCAATCACCACTAACTCAGAGGGCGACCTTCAGCTGCTCATGAACCGCTTCAGTGAGGCTTGCTGCGACTTCGGGCTTACAATCAGCTTAAAGAAAACTCAGGTCATGGGACAAGGTGTGGACCTTCCACCTAACATCTGCATATCAGAACATGAACTGGACGTGGTCCGTGACTTTGTGTACCTAGGGTCGACAATCTCAGACTCTCTTTCTCTTGACAGTGAGCTGAACAAGCGCATTGGCAAGGCCTATACAACCATGTCCAGATTGGCAAAGAGAGTGTGGAACAACAGAAAGCTGACAGAACACACTAAGGTCCAAGTCTACAGAGCGTGTGTAGTGAGCACACTCCTGTATGGCAGCGAAACTTGGACTCTACGAGCCAGACAAGAACAGCAGCTCAACACCTTTCACATGCGCTGCCTTCGCCGCATCTTCAACATCACCTGGCAGGACAGGGTGCCCAATACCACAGTCCTCGAGAGGGCTGGCACCCCCAGCATGTTCACCCCACTGAAACAACGACGGCTGCGCTGGCTTGGACACATTGTCCGGATGGACAAGGGGCGCATTCCTAGAGACCTCTTGTATGGAGAGCTGGCCGAAGGAAAGCGTCCCACGGGCAGGCCTCAGCTATGCCACAAGGATGTCTGTAAAAGAGACCTAAAAGCCCTGGACATCAACCTCAACACGTGGGAAGCCCTGGCCACCGAGCGATCATCCTGGAAGCATACAGTGCAGAAGGGCCTCTCCAAGTTTGCAGAGAAAATAGCCCAAAAAGACAGAGGTACAACGACAGAAGAGGAAAGCCCTAAGTGCAGTTGAGAGACCAGCATCAAGCTTCATCTGCGCAAGATGTGGAAGAGACTGTCATTCCCGTATAGGCCTGACAAGCCACAACCGATGCTGCAAGAATTGAACAGTGCACAACTCCATAGTCTCCAGAGACTGACGGATGCCTATTATTCATAAAAATTCCTAGAGCAAAGAGATGCTCCTAGTGACGGAATACTAAGAAAGGTTTTAGAATTGTGGGTGTTTTCCATGAATCCCCTCTGAAAGTTGAGAGTAGATCCTAATATTTAATCTATTTATTTATTAGGATTTTAATGTCATGTTTTACACACTTTGGTTACATTCATGACAGAACAGGTAGTTACTGGTTACACAAGATTCATCAGTTCACAAGTTTAACGTCAAACACAGTCATGGACAATTCACCTCACTTGCATGTCTTTGTAGTGTGGGAGGAAACCAGAGCTCCAGGAGGAAACCCACGCAGACATGGAAAGAACATGCACAGAACTTCACACAAAAAGGACCCGGACCACCCCACCTGGGGATCAAACCCAGGACTTGAGTAGATCCTAATAAAGATCAAAACTATTCATAAAGCACCTTGTTTGAAAAAGTTTGAAAAACACTCTAAGGAGTAGGGAGTAGGACTTTTAGGAGGCTTAGAAGTTCCTTAAGCAGAGAAGAAAATAACGTAATGATGAAGCAGTAAAAGTAATAAGCTCCAAACATATAACACTGAGTAAATAAAAGCCTACAGATTACATCAAGCAGGAATATTGTTTGTGGTTGAGCTCATTAGAGATGCGCTCACATCTCCTACCCAGCATAATAAATGTCACAAAGCTAGAAATGAAAGTCATCACAACTCTAAGATATTTGGTAAATGGAAAAATGCAATTGTGAAGCAGTGATGATCTGGGTCTGCCATAACCTTCCATGAGCAGAGAGATTACACAAACTACAGCACTTTCAGAACCTCATATTAGGTCGTAGTTCATTTCGTTTCCACTGGACATTCACACCTTGCTCATCTATTGCTGCTGTTTAAGTTGGTCATCTTCTAGACCTTCATCAGTGGTCACAGGACACTGCCTACAGGGCGCTGTTGGCTGGATATATTTGGTTGGTGGACTATTCTCAGTCCAGCAGTGACAGTGAGGTGTTAAAAAACTTCAGCAGCGTTGCTGTGTCTGATCCACTCATACCAGCACAACAGTGTCACTGCAGTGCTGAGAATGATCCACCACCTAAATAATACCTGCTCTGTGGTGGTCCTGTGGGGGTCCTGACCATTGAAGAACAGCATGAAAGGAGGCTAACAAAGCATGTAAAGAAACAGATGGATTACAGTCAGTAATTGTAGAACTACAAAGAAGTGTGTAGAAAGTGTAGAAACAAGGAGGTGGCTGATCGGTGTATGTGTGTGATTAGGGTAAAATTGGTTTATAATGTCATAATTAAGAACGTTTTTGTTGTGTGTGTGGGAGGAGGGTCTTTAAAAGAATGTGTCATACCTAGCAATGGGCTCAGCCCCCCTACTCACTGAAATACAAGTTTTTGTATTTTCCTTTCTAAGAGTATCTCTGAGACACTCCTGAGCTAAACCTCCTAGCTAGAAGTTCTTCATCTAAGTTAGGAGCTTTCTGAGATGATTTGTATGCTTTATGAATACGGCCTCAGGTCTTTAAGCCTTACACTTTGAACACTAGCTGAAAATGGGCCCTTGGTAATCCTACATGACTATGCCTCCGTGACTGTATGTTCTGTATGGAGGGACTCCAGCAGCCTGTGCAGGACCTTGACCTCAATCCCTATGAGTTTTTCTGACTTTTTTATTATTATTATTATTATTGTTACACATTGTACTTCTCATTGTCTATAGTGCTTTACTATTCCTTTGCTGCTGCAACAATGTGAATTTCCCCACTGTGGGACTAATAAAGGATTATCTTATCTTATCTTATGAACACCTTTGGGATGAATTGGATGAGTCAGCCTGACCATACTTTTTTTTATTAATTGGGCAGGAATTTTAAAAAGAAAGCTGTAAAAGGAGGAAATTCATATTTATGCCCATGTTTTTAAATAAGATGTACAATAAGTCAAATCATTACCATCTCTATATAAAAGCGTTAAGTGGCCCTTGTAGATGATGACATTGTTAAAGAGAACAAACCTCTAAATGGACAAGACTAAAACCATACCAGCAGTCTGGTTTTAATAAATGCTGTGGCCTCCCCATGTTATTAAGTTCGTAGTCTTTTTTATGTCACAGCCATAACTAGGGTTGCATGATACTGCCTATCAAGCAGCTCAAGTTATGGATGTGACATAAAAACTCATACTGACTTGCAAATTATTTTACTTCCTACAGTTTGCATATATGGTCAGGTGTCATTTCAGGTTGAATGCAGACACATGATTTATATTCATGTACATGTTTCAGATCTATAGGTGCAACACATTTGCATTATGAAAATGTGCTCACACAGAAACAACTAGCACTCATTCTCATATATATCATAAATGATGCTTAATTAAAAACAAAAATGCCAGCTTTGAATGTGTGACAATATGGATGTGATACATTTAAAACAATCATTTATGGGCAAAGAAATCACATGTTTAGGATGTTCATGGTTACATGACCTCACAAAACAAAAGAAATAAAAGTGAACGGGACAAATGTATTCTGTTTTGTAATATACACCGACCAGGCTTAACATTTTGACCACTGACAGGTGAAGGAAATATCACTGATTATCTCTTCATCACGTCACCTGTTAGTGGGTGGGATATATTAGGCAGCAAGTGAACATTTTATCCTTAAAGTTAATGTGTTAGAAGCAGGAAAAATGGACAAGCGTAAGGATTTTAGTGAGTTTGACAAGGGCCAAATTGTGATGGCTAGATGACTTGGTCAGAGCATCTCCAAAACTGCAGCTCTTGTGGGGTGTTCCCAGTCTGCAGTGGTCAGTATCTATCAAAAGTGGTCCAAGGAAGAAACAGTGGTAAACCGGTGACAGGGTCATGGGCGGCCAAGGCTCATTGATGCACGTGGGGGGTGAAGGCACGCCCGTGTGGTCCAATCCAGCAGACAAGCTACTCTAGGTCAAATTGCTGAAAAATGCTGGTTCTGATAGAAAGGTGTCAGAATACACAGTGCATCACAGTTTGTTGCGCATGGGGCTGCATAGCCGCAGACCAGTCAGGGTGCCCATGCTGACCCCTGCCCACCGCCAAAAGAGCCAACAATGGGCGCGTGAGCATCGGAACTGGTCCTTTACATCACATGAATGTCCGGGTGAGTGTGCGTCTCTTACCTGTGGAACACATGGCACCAGGATGCACTATGGAATGAAGGCAAGCTGGCGGAGGCAGTGTGATGCTTTGGGCAATGTTCTGCTGGGAAACCTTGGGTCCTGCCATCCATGTGGATGTTACTTTGACATGTAACACCTACCTAAGCATTGTATTGTATGGTATTCCCTGATGGCTGTGGCCTCTTTCAGTAGGATAGTGCGCCACAAAGCAAAAATGGAACAGGAATGGTTTGAGGAGCACAACAACGAGTTTGAGGTGTTGACTTGGCCTCCAAATTCCCCAGATTTACATTTACATTTTTGGTATTTTTGACACTTTTTTCCAAAGCAACTTACAGTACTGTGACAGTATACAGTCCAAGCAATTAAGGGTTAAGGGCCTTGCTCAAGGGCCCAACAGTGGCAAACTGGCAGTGGTGGGGTTTGAAACAGCAACCCTTCGCTTACTAGTCCAGTACCTTAACCACTAGGCTACAACTAGGCTACAATTGCCCCAGATCTCAGTACAGTCAAGCATCTGTGGGATGTGCTGGATAAACAAGTCCAATCCATGGAGGCCCCACTTCGCAACTTACAGGAGTTAAAGGATCTGCTGCAAACATCTTGGTGCCAGATACCACAGCACACCTTCAGGGGTCTAGTAGAGTTCATGCCTCAACAAGTAAGGGCTGTTCTGGCAGCAAAAGGGGGACCAACACATTATTAGGAAGGTGGTCATAATGTTATGCCTAATCAGTGTATAGCAGTATAGTCTACTACCTAGGGCCGTTTAAAAAACATTGTACATTGTATTGAAGGCTTACTTGCAAACACATGTGCCAGAAGTGTAAGGACACCCCTCCTAATTATTGAGTCCAGATGTTTTAGCCAAACCCTTTGCTAACAGGTGTGTCAAATAAATGATATGAGATATTAAATGACTTCTGAGTTTGTGGCAACAGTTTGGAGATTTTCTCATTTTCTCCTCCCCCTGAGCACAAAGTCAGGTCCCTGACCTCTACAATACTGAACACCTTCCACTCGAGCCAGTCGTTGATAACACTTCTTACAAAGGCAAATTGACTACCTGTTGTGAAGCTAAAAGAGAGCTGATAGCTTCACTACTTTTAAAACCACATCTTGTTTTCAAACGGCGTTCAACTTCTCTAAAGATGAAGCAGCAGTGATCTTCCAGTGGTGTCTCTTTACATAGCAAAGCCATTCCTACATATTCCAGCAGTGATTCAGTAGAGTAAGCTGTTTTTTAAATGAACTGTATTATGATAGAATTATGTAGAATTATACAGCAACTACATCTCAAACCCTGGAGGATTTAACCAATGCCATAGCTAATAGTACTACTGATTCTGTTAAATTACCTGTTAAAAAGCTTATAAGTGGCTGCATCAATAAGCCTCTATGGGGACTGTTGAGTGCTTAGTCCATGGTTGATCCATTAGGACAGTGAAAGATGACTAAAACGTTGAGTGCTTGCCAAGTGCATAACACCCTCAGAGAGGCCGCAAGATCATTTACTCCAGGTTTTACCCCAAACACTGCCATCACTTATTTATGAGTGAGAGTAAATAAGTAAATCATAAAGCTACAAGTGAGCATACAACCACACACAGAGATGCACAGCCACTGAGCAGACTTTACATATCCTAGTAGCAGGTAATATCTATTAAAAATAAAACGTGACTCAATAGTTTAGGTCAATATACAGTGTATCACAAAAGTGAGTACACCCCTCACATTTCTGCAAATATTTCATTATATCTTTTCATGGGACAACACTATAGACATGAAACTTGGATATAACTTAGAGTAGTCAGTGTACAACTTGTATAGCAGTGTAGATTTACTGTCTTCTGAAAATAACTCAACACACAGCCATTAATGTCTAAATAGCTGGCAACATAAGTGAGTACACCCCACAGTGAACATGTCCAAATTGTGCCCAAATGTGTCGTTGTCCCTCCCTGGTGTCATGTGTCAAGGTCCCAGGTGTAAATGGGGAGCAGGGCTGTTAAATTTGGTGTTTTGGGTACAATTCTCTCATACTGGCCACTAAATATTCAACATGGCACCTCATGGCAAAGAACTCTCTGAGGATGTGAGAAATAGAATTGTTGCTCTCCACAAAGATGGCCTGGGCTATAAGAAGATTGCTAACACCCTGAAACTGAGCTACAGCATGGTGGCCAAGGTCATACAGCGGTTTTCCAGGACAGGTTCCACTCGGAACAGGCTTCGCCAGGGTCGACCAAAGAAGTTGAGTCCACGTGTTCGGCGTCATATCCAGAGGTTGGCTTTAAAAAATAGACACATGAGTGCTGCCAGCATTGCTGCAGAGGTTGAAGACGTGGGAGGTCAGCCTGTCAGTGCTCAGACCATACGCCGCACACTGCATCAACGGTCTGCATGGTCGTCATCCCAGAAGGAAGCTGACGCACAAGAAAGCCCGCAAACAGTTTGCTGAAGACAAGCAGTCCAAGAACATGGATTACTGGAATGCCCTGTGGTCTGACGAGACCAAGATAAACTTGTTAGGCTCAGATGGTGTCCAGCATGTGTGGCGGCGCCCTGGTGAGAAGTACCAAGACAACTGTATCTTGCCTAAAGTCAAGCATGGTGGTGGTAGCATCATGGTCTTGGGCTGCATGAGTGTTGCTGGCACTGGGGAGCTGCAGTTCATTGAGGGAAACATGAATTCCAACATGTACTGTGACATTCTGAAACAGAGCATGATCCCCTCCTTTCGAAAACTGGGCCTCATGGCAGTTTTCCAACAGGATAACGACCCCAAACACAACCTCCAAGATGACAACTGCCTTGCTGAGGAAGCTGAAGGTAAAGGTGATGGACTAAACCCAATTGAGCACCTGTGGCGCATCCTCAAGTGGAAGGTGGAGGAGTTCAAGGTGTCTAACATCCACCAGCTCCGTGATGTCATCATGGAGGAGTGGAAGAGGATTCCAGTAGCAACCTGTGCAGCTCTGGTGAATTCCATGCCCAGGAGGGTTAAGGCAGTGCTGGATAATAATGGTGGTCACACAAAATATTGACACTTTGGGCACAATTTGGACATGTTCACTGTGGGGTGTACTCACTTATGTTGCCAGCCATTTAGACATTAATGGCTGTGTGTTGAGTTATTTTCAGAAGACAGTAAATCTACACTGCTATACAAGTTGTACACTGACTACTCTAAGTTATATCCAAGTTTCATGTCTATAGTGTTGACCCATGAAAAGATATAATGAAATATTTGCAGAAATGTGAGGGGTGTACTCACTTCTGTGATACACTGTATGTCAAAAGTGATCTATTTCATAAGTGCTGAAAAAGGGAAGACCAAGTCAGCACACAAAATTACAGTGAATGATACTATACTAATGGTTTATAGCAGTGGTTCCTAAACTGTTGTAAGAGAACCGGTGGTACTTAAAGCTACCCTATGTGGGACACCAGATAACCCGGGAAAATTAGCTCAGTGCACTGAAATGAAAAAGTAATAACTGAAAAGTACTTCATTCTATTTTCTACAATGTACAGTACGTGAGCACATTATTGAGCTTCTTTATGGAAATTCCATTACTAAACAATAGGCATTAATATCAAGCTGGCATTCACTTTGTGGCTATACTTTCCTAGAAAGCCTTTCCACAAGATCTGTAAGTGTTTGTGCCCATTTAGTGAAACAACATTTATGAGATCAGATATTGATGTTTAGCGAGAAGTTCTAGCTGGCAATAAATGCTCCAATTTATCCCAAAGGTATTCAGGGCAGTTGAGGTCAGTTCATCCAGACCAAACTTGTTAAACCATGTCTTTCTGGGCCTCGTTTTCCAACCTGGTGCCACATGTTGAAGGCATAAAATATACACCGATCAGCCATAACATAAAAACCACCTCCTTGTTTCTACACACACTTACCATATAAAAGCACTTTGTAGTTCTACAATTACTGACTGTAGTTCATCTGTTTCTCTGCATACTTTGTTAGCCCCCTTTCATGCTGTTCTTCAATGGTCAGGACCCCCACAGAGCAGGTATTATTTGGGTGGTGGATCATTCTCAGCACTGCAGTGACACTGACATGGTGGTGGTGTGTTAGTGTGTGTTGTGCTGGTATGAGTGGATAAGACACAGCAGCACTGCTGAAGTTTTTAAACACCTCACTGTCACTACTGGATTGAGAATAGTCCACCAACCAAAAATATCCAGCCAATAGCGCCCCATGGGCTGCATCGTGTGACCACTGATGAAGGTCTAGAAGATGACCAACTCAAACGGCAGCAAAAGATGAGCGATCGTCTCTGACTTTACATCTACAAGGTGGACCGACTAGGTAGGAGTGTCTGTACAGTGAGAAGGCATGGTATTTAAAACTCCAGCAGCGCTGCTGTGTCTGATCCACTCATAGCAGTAGTCACACTAACACACCACCACCATGTCTTTGTCACTGCAGTGCTGAGAATCATCCACCACCTAAATAATATCTGCTCTGAGGTGTTCCTGACCATTGAAGAACAGGGTGAAAACTGGATAAAAAGTATGTAGAGAAACAGATAGACTACAGTCAGTAATTGTAGAACTACAAAGTGCTTCTATATGGTAAGTGGAGCTGATAAAATAAACAGTGAGTGTTGAAACAAGGTGGTTTTAATGTTATGGCTGATCAGTGTATTTAATATTATAGAAATTATACACAGGTTCTCAAGTGGTGCAGTGGTAAATTAAGGTATGGGGTGAGTTGGGTTGGGTTGGGGGATGCTGGCTGAGGCTTCATTATGGATTGGCGTCCTGCTGGGGTGTGTTACTTCATTGCGCGCAGTGATTCCAGGAGGGAGCCGTACCCATTGCAACCCTGACCACGATAAAGCAGACCTTTCACAAACTTGTGACTAAAACACTTTAACTTAATACAGTGGTACCTTGTAACTCGACGTCCCCTAAACTCGAAATATTTGAAATTCGGCACACTTTGAACCCACAGAAATTTGAACCCTTACTTGATGTTCCCTTAAATTTGATGTGTTCAGCCTTTAAAAATTGGCTTAAGCTGTGCAGTGAAACGCCATCAAAGTGTAAATATGAGACACATAACAATCAAATCCACTCTGTGTTTAGCTGTATAGTAATTTTCTCACTGTATCACTTAAAAACTTGTGTTATAGCGGGGCGGTTCTAAGTAATTGTGAGAATCAGCTTTTCTGGGTCTAAAACACATCGTTAAAAAAAAGAGGTTAATGTGACTTAATGTATTAAAGGAATGACATAGGAACACTAAACTTCTCCTAATTATTACTGCTCTTAAGTTCTCTCCACTAATGAAATTCCTCACTCACTGTTTTAGTACAAGTCTATATAAAAACACTGAAATAAAATTTAAAAACATTTAAAAATTAATATAAAATACAATAAAACCTGCACTTTACCTTTACTTCTTTATTGTTTTCTTACGCTTCTTAATTGTGAATGCTTGCTCTTGGAATACTGTATTTTGTTCAGTAAAGGCACATTTACATGAGAAGTGACAAAACGGTAGTGAACAGTTTTCCAAGAGCAAGCATCCACGAAGAAGTAAAGGTAAAGTACAGGTTTTATTGTTTTTTATTTTATTTCAGTGTTGTTTTATATTATATTTGTGCTATTTTTAGTGTATAAGTGTCAAAAACAACCCCATTATTTTACATAAGCCTAAAATATATGCAGTTCCACAGGACCATGTAATGCATTAACAGGTTTCCCATACATCCTTATGGGGAAAAAATACTTTGAAACTTAACGTCTTTTAAACTCAAAGCCAGTCCCAGAACCAATTGACGTTGAGTTTCAAGGTACCACTGTAAATAGGAGGGGTGTTCATATACTTTTGGCCATATAGTGTACATACATTAAATTGTATCTCAGATTATAATCCATCCTGAGTGGACACATGCTTAAAGAGGACCGCAAATCAATTTTTAAATAGCACAGGCAAACAGCCCATTTATGAGCACTGATGTGGCTAAAAAAAGCAAAAAGTGCATCCATTAGTTCCACATCTTAGCATAAAAGCCCCATTACTTCAAAATATATTCAAGGGAGAAGATAATATGAATCTTTCAGATTTACTCAATAATTTATAAAAACAGTATGCCTAAAGATCTGATTTAAGGACCCCCTACCTCACTTCCAAGCTAAAAACATATGGTAAACAGCTACAAGGTCGAATCTCAGAAACACTGTGGTCTCGTTTTTAAAAGTAATTCATTTATACAACACTGCTGCTCGTTTACACAAGCTCGACAGCTGGTTTTGGTGCAGGAGGGAACTAAGCTGTAAACTATTCCTTTAAAAAATAGATTAGGATAAGCTGAGCTCCATTTTGTAAGGACAAACTTGATTATTTAACACTTATTTGACAGTGATGTATGTAAGTAAGTTCTTTAAAAAGAGACTAGGACAATGTTTGAAGAAAACGTCGTCTGGACTACAGTTATTTCCTTACATAATTAAATATAATTTGTGTCATTTATTTTAAATGACTAAGTTAATGAGCCCAGACTCTTAAAAAGAAAAAGAAAAATGTTGGAAATGCTAAGTTTGACATGCAAGTATTATTTTCCTGACATATAAAATTAATTACATAAATTTTTCTGCTCCTGGCTATTAAGTATTGCATAAAAAGTGCAAGAAACTGAAAGAAAGAAAGAGAGTTTTCACTTTTTTCACCATGATTAATACAGTACAACACACAGTTTGCATTTATTTGTCATATGTACACATACAGGTGTACAGTATAACGAAATTCTTTCTTCGCATATCCTAGCTTGTTTGGAAGCTGGGGTCAGAGCGCATGGTCTGCCATTGTACGGCGCCTCTGGAGCAGAGAGTGTTAAGGGCCTTGCTCAAGGGCCCGACAGTGGCTGCATGGCAGAGCTGGGATTCAAACTTTCAACCTTTCAGTCGATAGCCTGAAGCTCTACCCATTAGGAGAGAGCACTGTCCACAAGGACTGACTGACTTTATTTATACTACATGGTCAAAACTATGCAGACTATGTAATCCTTCTTATTAATGTCAGGTGTTTCAGACATGGTCCATAAACACAGGGTTTAACCAGTCTGGTGAAAAGGGGCATCACTGATCCAGAGTTTTGACCTCAATCCAACAAAACATCTTTGAAATGAATTGGAACATCAATTTATAGTCAAAGCCTGACCTCTCAAATGCTTTTTGGACTGAATGGACACAAATTTTCCATAAACACACTCCAAAATCCTGTGGACAGCCTTCTTAGAAAAGTAAAGGCTGCAATACATGCAAACAATGGAAATACGAGGGTCCTTCAAAAAGTTTCCGCACTTTTTTAACTGTATTTTTTTTCTTTTCTATTTCATTTATGCATTTTACATTTTCATATATTTACATTTTCGGCATTTAGCAGACACTTTTATCCAAAGCGACTTACAGTTTACAATCTAAGCAATTGAGGGTTAAGGGCCTTGCTCAGGGGCCCAACAGTGAAAACCTGGCAGTGGTGGGGTTTGAACCAGCAACCTTTTGCTTACTAGTCCAGTACCTTAACCGCTAGGCTACAACTGCCTATTTTCTCCCCAGTTTAGCGTAGTCAAGTCGAGATTGCAGTCGATGCATTCTGCACAGGCGCCTCTCTATCTGCTAATCAGAGTCCTTACACAGCGTTTGAAGACCCCACCCACATAGTCCGGCCATCCCACCCAAGCAGAAACGTGTCTGCTGCAGGCACTGGCAATTATGCCCGCTAGATTGTGCCCAGCCGACCGGTGGCAACGCCGAGTTTCAAACCAAGGAGTTCATTTACATTTACATTTTCAGCATTTGGCAGACGCCTTTATCCAAAGCGACTTACAGTACTTACAGTGACAGCTTACAGTCTAAGTAATTGAGGGTTAAGGGCCTTGCTCAAGAGCCCAACAGTGACAACCTGTGGTGTGGCTTGAACCTTTCGATTACTAGTCCAGTACCTTAACCACTAGGCTACAACTGCCCTGCCCGAGTTCAGAATCTCGGTGCTGGTGTGCTAGCGGAATATCACTCTGCACCACCTGGGCGCCTGCTTTTTTTTACTCTATTTATTAATAATTTCAAAAACAAACTACATTACTTTTCTACAGTCACCTTATGATACATTTTTCCCAGCGTCCTACCAGCTTCTTAATGCCATCAGCAAAAAATGTTTTTGGTTGAGCTTGCTGCTTTGACATCATCATCACATGAAAATCTTTTTTTCCCTTAAAGCTTCTTCGAGCTCCACCCAAAAAGGTGGAAATCATATGCCGCTAAATCCGGACTATAAGCTCTCTCTCAATCTCTCGGACACGAGCAATTACTACTCCTCCCGCCCTCACCGTTTCCAACCAAAATATAAAAGTGCAGAAACTGTTTGAAGATCCATCGTAACTATGTTCCAATATCTATAGTTTTGGAATAGAATATTTAACAAGCTCATTGTCAGATGTCCACAGACTTTTGGCCTTACATCATAGCTAGATAAACCTTTGATTTACAGTAAAAAGGGTGCTTATTCTAAAATCCAAATTGAAGTTGTGTGTACAATTATATTGTAACAGAATCCAGAACAGATCTGTCAATAAGTCCAAGTCATCCCACCTCTAATAAATCAGTGAAAGAGAGACACCAAGGACATTAAGGATAGGAAATTAAATTCAACTTTAAATCCTGCTCATCGAATAAATGGACGTATAATCACCCTCATTGTGTTAAGATAATGCACCCTTCAGGTACATTTACAGGTCTGGCTCCATTTCAGAAGACAAGGCTCGTTAGCCTTAGCCAGCGGTTTAGTGTTAAACTTGGGATGCTAATGGCCAGCAGACACCGAGGGCCACACAGAGATAAAATACCACAGCTCATAAAGCGTGAATATTAATTAACATCAGTCACACTCGCAACTTTTATTGGGGCGTAGATTTTAAACCTACACTTACTGTGACAGAAAAAAAATGACCCATTATGATAGGAGGTGCAGAAAAGGCAAATTAAAGTCGATTAGTTTGAGACAATGCTCTTTAAACTGTTCTATGAGTACCACTGATCTAGGTGGTATTCCAGATATATACACTGATCAGCCATACAATTAAAACCACCTCCTTGTTTCTACACTCACTGTCCATTTTATCAGCTCCACTTACCATATAGAAGCACTTTGTAGTTCTACAATTACTGACTGTAGTCCATTCTCTACATACTTTTTAGCCTGCTTTCCCCTTTGTTTTTTAATGATCAGGACCCCCACAGGACCACCAGCAGGTATTATTTTGGTGGTGGATCATTCTCAGCACTGCAGTGACACTGACATGGTGGTGGTGTGTTAGTGTGTGTTGTGCTGGTATGAGTGGATAAGACAGCAGTGCTGATGGAGTTTTTAAACACCTCACTGTCACTGCTGGATTGAGAATAGTCCACCAACCAACAATATCCAGCCAACAGCGCCCCGTGGGCAGCGTCCTGTGACCACTGATGAAGGTCTAGAAGATGACCAACTCAAACAGCAGCAATAGATGAGCGATCGTCTCTGACTTTGCATCTACAAGGTAGGAGTGTCTAATAGAGTGGACAGTGAGTGGACATGGTATTTTAAAACTCCAGCAGCGCTGCTGTGTCTTATCCACTCAAACCAGCACAACACACACTAACACACCACCACCATGTCATTGTCACTGCAGTGCTGAGAATTATCCATCAACTAAATAATACCTACTCTGTGGGGGTCCTGTGGGGGTCCTGACCATTGAAGAACAGGGTGAAAGCAGGTTACAAAAGTATGTAGAGAAACAGATGGACTACAGTCAGTAAATGTAGCACTACAAAGTGCTTCTATATGGTAAGTGGAGCTGATAAAATGGACAGTAAGCATAAAAACAAGGAGGTGGTTTTAATGTTATGGCTGATCAGTATATACTGTATATATATAAGTTTACGAAATGAGATACTGTCCAATGGCAAGGCTTTTATTTCAAGCACACTGTATAGGATATATCAATGGCAGCTAAAGCAGTTCCTTTTCTGCTTCACATTTAGCCTAATGGAGTGATTTTTCGAATATTTTGACCAAATATTTCATGTTGAGTTATTGCAGGCATTCTATAAAACCCTCTCTAATCTTTAAGGATTTACAGTTTGTTTACTCGCACCGTCGCAGAGCAGCCTTGTTCAGACATCGTATTAAACAGCCTGGATATTCCACCTCCATCTATAGAATATGTTTGTGTGTGGTGTGTGGTTTTCATTCATTCATGCCGGGCAGGAAAGGCAGGAAACACCCTGGACAGTTCACCAGTCTGTTTTGCATTGATACATTTTCTATTTATTACTGGCAGTTTTTCATTTTATAATTGTACACAATTTATTTTTTTTAGGTTTTCAGGTTCATGTTTTACCACAGTCTTATCCTGGACATAATGCAAGAACACACCCTGGGAGGGATGCCAATAAATCGCGAGGTCCTGGTCATTATGTATTAATTTGATAATTTAAAAATTTAAGTGTGTTCAAGCGGTAGATTGACCAGTTTATGCTTAAATTGCCTAAAAGGTTGGTAAGTTTTTGACAGTGGTGCATCCACAAATGGGCAACACGGTGGCTAAGTGGGTAGCACTGTCGCCTCACAGCAAGAAGGTCCTGGGTTCGATCCCCAGGTGGGGAGCTCCGGGTCCTTTCTGTGTGGAGTTTGCATGTTCTCCCCGTGTCTGCATGGGTTTACTCCGGGTGCTCCGGTTTCCTCCCACAACCCAAAGACGTGCAAGTGAGGTGAATTGGAGATACTAAATTGTCCATGACTGTGTTCGATATAACCTTGTGAACTGATGAATCTTGTGTAATGAGTAACTACCGTTCCTGTCATGAATGTAACCATTGTGTAAAACATGACGTTAAAAATCCTAATAAACAAACAAACAAAAAAGCATCCACAAATCCACAATCCAAACTTTGCTGCACTGTTTACGGAGGTTTAGTCTCAAAACTAGACTACGAATCCAAACCTACAAAACAAAAGATCTTGTCACATCTACCTGTAATGTAAGTGCCAAACTGTACAGTACATCTACAACCAGTGCTACCAGGGTATGTGTTCTCCATGTGTTGCTGTACTTGAATACTCCTGAACTTTCATAATTTTGTACTTTAATGATTTTTGCTTTAATGTATCTTAAGCTGCTGTAATAACTGTCTTTCCCTAAGGGATTAATAAAGTGATCTGTCTGTCTGTCTGTCTGTCTGTCTGTCTGTCTGTCTGTCTGTCTGTCTGTCTATCTATCTATCTATCTATCTATCTATCTATCTATCTATCTATCTATCTATCTATCTATCTATCTATCTATCTATCTATCTAATAAAGAGGCCAGTCAATTTAAACAGAATTTAAAAATACCAACAACACTG
The DNA here is from genome assembly GCF_030014385.1 of Trichomycterus rosablanca. Taxonomy (NCBI): domain Eukaryota; kingdom Metazoa; phylum Chordata; class Actinopteri; order Siluriformes; family Trichomycteridae; genus Trichomycterus; species Trichomycterus rosablanca. The sequence goes on from NC_085992.1 coordinate 18,779,774, forward strand.
CTGCACGGAATACAGTTTCACTGTATGTGAAACATCTTAAACTTAAGTAAACTAGTCCTGAAGATGAATCATTTAAAAACTAACTAACCATTTGATTCCGTTCTCTTGATGGTGTTCGGATGCACTGGTGTCCAATTTTACACAATGTTTAGCTTCAGAGCATTAATGTTCACTTTTACCTTGTGCACACAGGTTTCTTCTAACCCTACTTTCAGACTTTTTTTTTTTTAATAGAGCTGCCAATTTCCTGAAACAGGAGGTGGAGCGAAAATTATTGATGCAAAGTGAGCGGAGTCATTGACATGAAAAAGTTTAATTTTATGCAAATTAGCAAAGCACAAAGCGACATGGCGATTACCAGTTGTTGTGGTGTCAAACCTTAGCAAATAGACAGCAGAGATCACAAAGGACAATGCAGTTGTCTTGTCATGTTGACAGACAGAGATGCACTAGACAGATATGAAAAATTATAGATGAACAATTTTCCAGGACTTTTATATATAGTTGGAACACTATTTTTAGATTGGTGGTAAAAACTGTGTGGGAATCTGATTTGTGATCATAATACTATCCAGTAAAGTAAACGTTACTGCCATGGCATTTGCTTTTTTTATTATTATTATTCCCTTGAGGACGCTGCAGGTGGGAACACAGGGTAATGAGCGATCAGCGATTTGGGCGAAGGTGAAAAGTCGCTGCCAGTCTGAATGTAGGGTAATACAACAGAAGCTATACACTCACTCACTCACTTACTTTCTTAACCACTTATCCAGTTATGGTCATGAAGGGGGGGGTGTTGCTGGTGCCTATCCCAGCTTTTCAATGGGCGCAAGGCACACAGTAACACAATGGATGCGGCGCCGGTCCATCGCAGGGCAGACACACATACACACACACACACATTTACCTATAGGGGAATTCAGTGTCACCAATTAACCTGACTGAGAACAGAAAGGACCCGGACTGCCCCGCCTGGGGATCAAACCAAGGACCTTCTTGCTGTGAGGCGACAGTGCTACCCACCAAGCCACCGTGCTGCCCTAAAGCTCTACAAGAAACTTTATTATTTGTTTTACTGCATTGTTCTCCTCACACAAACTGACACTTTATCTGGTCATTTGTAATGATGCTACCTTTTTTCTGGGATAGTCATTTCCTGGCTGTGTCCCAAATCGCATCCTACATTCTGCACAGTGTGTAACTAAACCCTTCCATTCAGACTGTTATTAGCAACAAGTCCAAAAGCCAGGGTCTGTCATGGTATGGGGCTGTGTGAGTGCCCTTGGCATATGTAATTTACACTTCTGTGATGGCAGATGTACTGCACTGTTCTCCTCACACAAACCGACACATTATCTGGTCATTTGTCCTAATGCTGTCTTTTTTTCTGGCCTAGTCGTTTCATGGCTGTGTCCCAAACTGCATCCTATATTCTGCACAGTGTGTAACTAAACCCTTTAAAGTGCACTAGTTGAACATGAGCCTTTGTGCCCACCCACCCTAAACAAACACTGACCACCAGGTATGGAGGAAACAATTGTAATTTTGAACATGCTTACCCCTTTACTGAAATAGTATGTGCTTAGTGAACACAAATGCTTACTGTGTATAAATGTGTGTGTGGCTTTCCTTCCTGTGTAATTACTTATATGTGGCATGTGAAGGTTTTGATTTAATCAAGGGTGGTACTTGGTCTAAAAAGTTTTGAATACACTGGTCACACGGCAACAGTGTAAAACACGGTAGGTTTTAGATTAAAATGATTTATATTCATTGAAAATGTTAGAATTAAATTAGAACATTTGCCAAAAAGCACATGAGCACAGAGCTTGACATGCCTCATATAAATTAGAATAGAGGAAACAGGATCATCTTGGGTTAAGATGGGAAAAAGAGGTCCGAGTTCGCTCAGAGAAGAAAAGAGCTGCATATTTGTAATTCTGTGAGCTTTTGGCAGGATAAATTACAGAGAGTGTTTTGGGCTGAGAGTGAGTTGCAGAGAAGTGTCGCTCTGAAGAGGTGGGCCAAAAAAAACATAAAAAGGCCAAGAGCAAGGCCTCAAGCTTCTGCTCTCAGATTAATGGGCTGCTAATGGAGAAAGGTCTCCCTGAAGAGCTGACCTTGAAGGACTAGATTCAAAAGTATATCAGAAAAGCTAAGAGGGAAATGACTTCATTTCAACAGGCTTGTGCAAAACACTTGAAATATTTAGTTTTGTACCATATGTACCTACATCTTAATCTGAACATCGCTGATCACACGGTTGGGTCACATGGTCTAATCATTTAATTGGAACCATTTTAAATTTAATTTAAATTGTTTTCCCCTTTTTTAATTTAATCATGTTCAATAACCATAAAGTGTGTGCTGTTAGCCACTTCCTACTGTATTGGAAGGCGCCTTAACCAGAAAGCAAGTGTTGCTCTTGTAATGGCCAAAAAGTAACTCCAAACTGATGTTCTCTTTCTTAGATACATCCCGTCTAAGTATCTCTAATCACTCAATCAGGCGGATATTGCATTAGACCGCAACCATGTTTGGAGTTTGGAGTCTGACTGTTTGAGGCTGTGGACAGGTGTCTTTTATACAGATAACGAGGTCAAACAGGTGCCATTAATACAGGTAATGAGTGGAGGACAGAAGAGCTTCTTAAAGAAGAAGTTACAGGTCTGTGAGAGCCAGAAATCTTGCTTGTTTGTGGGTGACCAAATACTTATTTTCCACCATAATTTACAAATAAATTCTTTAAAAATCCTACAATGTGATTTTTCTTTCTCATTTTGTCTCTCATAGTTGAAGTGTACCTATGATGAAAATTACAGACCTCTCTCATCTTTCTAAAAAGGAGAACTTGCACAATCAGTGGCTGACTAAATACTTTTTGGCCCCACTCTGTCTGTCTGTCTGTCTGTCTGTCTGTCTTTCTATCTATCTGTCTATCTGTCTATCTTTCTATCTATCTATCTATCTATCTATCTATCATCTATCTATCTATCTATCTATCTATCTATCTATCTATCTATCTATCTATCTATCTTTTCTACAGGTCTATCTGTCTGTCTGTCTGTCTGTCTGTCTGTCTGTCTGTCTCTCTCTCTCTCTCTCTCTCTCTCTCTCTCTATCTATCTATCTATCTATCTATCTATCTATCTATCTACATGTCTATCTATATATCATTTGTCTGTCTGTCTGTCTGTCTGTCTGTCTGTCATTCTGTCTGTCTATCTAAAACAAGCTGCTAGCTGTGTAGCCCTGATAGCATTCAGAGAGAAAACTGAAAATCCTGTCTAGCAGAATGATCATAAAGCATCTTCTTGACTAAAAGTGATAAAAAAAAGTGAAGGGCCAGTGATAGCTCAGTGGTTAAGGTACTGACTAGTAAACAGAAGGTTGCCGGTTCAAGCCCCACCACCACCAAGTTGCCACTGTTGGGTCCCTGAGCAAGGCCCTTAACCCTCAATTGCTCATTGTGTAAGTCGCTTTGGATAAAAGCGTCTGCTAAATGCTGAAAATGAAAATGAAAATGATAAAAGTTCTGTAAACTAAACCTGTCACCGCTGAGCAGTACTTATGTTGGATAAAGTTAAGACACCAGTGTTGGAAATCCATAACTGACACATAAAGTACACGACATGACACAAAGTTTACTTTGCTGTATCAGTGCAAAAGCAGCCAATTCCACAAGGCTATTAAGTGCAGCATTTCACTTACAAGAGAAATATGAATGCTGATGGCACACTTGTAGCCTGGCAATCGAAGGAGGCTAACAATTCCCAGGACAGAGACTGTCCAGTTTCATCTCTACAGTGAAGACAATTAAAATACTTTACAGTGACTGCAGAAGTGGCAGGCTAGCAGAGAATAAAGTGCTGCTGACTACATATGCATTCATTAGAAAGAAAGATCTGCCAAAGCTAAAATAATTCACTACCTCAGGGTTAACAGGAGAGATGTGACGTGTACTGCAGGATGGGGTTTTAGAGGAATGTTAATTATGTTTCCTCATCAGCTGGTTAACATTGGACATGGGAGGTCTTAATAATAGCTTATTAAAACTGTTAAAAATGCAGGGCAACATTCTCCTGCTGAATCTAGTTTCACAGTTACACTTCATTTACACTGCCTGACTTCCCAAAACTAAATATCACTTAATATCCCCTGCTACACAACTCAAACAGTGCACCATTAAACACGAAGCTTTACGCAGCAGGTGAAGCAGCAGTGTATAATGCTAGCTCACCATAGCTGAGACCCAGGTTCAAACCTATTCGGGTATTATAGCTCACACTTGATCATGTCTGAGGGAAAAAAAGGCAAACAGGGTTTTACTTCATTACCGCTCCAACAGCAAGTCTTACTGTCTTGCTGAATCTCTGACACAAGCAGAATACTTGAGTGTAGTGTGTTAATCCAGTCTGCTGCAGACTGGTGTAGTGTGTTCCTCCAGGCACAATATGGCTTTATGTAGGAGTCTGCCACTGACTGGTAAAAAGAAGAGCCTGATAGGTTTACACCTGACAGAGGGGCCTAGGCTTATTTGGGGTCCTTATCGGCCAGAATAGATGTCATGCATGAGGCAGAGGTCAACAAGGCAATGCAATAGAGGGTGAGTGGAGTTAGGGTAAATAGACATACTTTGTTAACTCACCAACAGCAACTCCTACTGTCATGCTGAGTCCCTGACATGAGCGGAATACTTAAAGAATACTTGAATGTAGTGTGTTTCTCCAGTCTGCCGCTGACTGGTAAAAAGAAGAGCCTGATAGGTTAACACCTGACAAAGGGACCTCAACGTTTCCCTTAAACTCAACATGTGTGCGACAGCCGCTTTGTTCAGCATGCGACTTGAGCAGTATGGTAAAACGTCGTCAAAGTGCAAATACGAGACAAATCTGCATTTGTGTGGAATAACTGTCAAATCCACTCTGAAAGCTCCACATGTATCTGTGTTTAACTGGATTTTCCTCCTGTTTCACTTTTAAACTTGTGTTACAGCTCGGGGTTCTGAGAAATTGTGAAAATCAACTTTTCCGAGAGTCTAAAATGCTTATCCTTAAAACAAGCTTAATGTGACTTAATGTATTAAAAAAAATGACACAGGAACACTAAAGTTTTCATAATTATTACTACGCATAAGTTCTCTCAACGATTAAGAAGCGTAAGGAAACAATAAAGAAGTAAAGGTAAAGTGCATTAGTCCAAAATATATGCAGTTCCTTCCCCAGGACTATGGAATGAATTAGCATGTTTCCTATACATTCTTATAAGAAAAATACCTTGAAACTTAACGCCTTTTAAACTCAACTCCACTCCCAGAACCAACTGACGTTGAGTTTTAAGGTACTACTGTAATTTGTACAACAAAAGACAGAACTTATACATATTTTAACCCTGTTATATGTACTTTTTCCCCCTAAAGAGGGTAATATCAGGCTTATAAAAATTTGGATTCAAAAAGACTGGGTCTTATCTTCCCCCACTGCCTTAAATACACCAAAAAATAGAAAGTTAATGGAAAAAAGGAAAAAGTTCATCTTCCTGTCTAAGCAACGTGAAGCATACTTAAAGACGAGGGCGAGTGTATGTCAGAGATAGCAACGCCACACTAGCACAGACCTGCAAAGGTCAGGAGGATCCACTTGAGGAGACGTGGGAAGGTCAAGGCTGCATTCCCTCATTGAATCATTAACCTTTACTCAGAAAGATGTGGGCTCTGCGTGCTCAGTTTTACATAGTATCTAAATGCTATGAATATTTACCGCATATTCATGAGCACTGATGAGCAGACTGCATTTTGGCCCCCTGGCTGACAGTTGCACACTGCTTATGTATCTTAATCAAGGTGCTCTTTGGCCCCTCATCAGGAGCTATGCGCGGGCAAAAGCAGGACTAAAGATGGCCAAAAAATATATGGACACCTCTTCTAATTTTTGAGTTCAGTTGATAGTTTTAGCCACACCCATTGCTAGTGTGTATATAGTCATATAATCAAAAATTAATTCATTCGTTTTGATTTTTCACCACCGCGTTATCCTGTCGGCTTTCCCAGAATCAATGGGCACAATGCAGTCATTTTTAGCCATTTCCTGAAGGTCAAATTTATGTAAATTGTGTTCTTTTGTCTTCTTCCTCTTGTTGACACTAAGATCAAATTCTCTTTGACCTCCCTTATGTCACTTCCTGTAAACACCCAGTTGAAACAGGAAGTCATGGATTACTGCTTGAAGGTTTCTAGACATCCTGTTCAACCGGAATTAACTCTAAAAAACATAAATGAAACATTTATATCTACAAATGTTAAATTCTAAGAATTTCTAGTACTGCCAATAATCCTTATGTATGGTAACAATAATTTAATATAAAACAATAATATGCCGCTCAGGTGGCGCAGCGGTAAAACATGCTAGCACACCATCAGTTCGAAACTCAGCTCTACAAATCTGGCTGGGCTGGGCGGCTATATGAACAACGATTGGCTGTTGTTCATACAGGGATGAGAAGCCAGAGAGGGACCTTATAACTGATGCAATTACGACCTCTGCTGGCTGATAGATGGCGCCTGCCCAGAGAAGAGGGATACTGCGTTGATCAGGGTGTGGCTCTCCATGCACAAAGCTGATCTGCATATGAACTCGCCTCGTGCAGGTGAAAACACACGTACTACTGCACATGTGTCGGAGGGGCGTGTGTCAGTCTCACTTGCTTTAATCTGAAGTGGAGATCAGCATGGATAGAGAGGAAGTGCAATCAGGTAATTGGATAGGACTAGATTGGGAGAAAAAATTGGGAAAAATTAAATAAATAAATAAATAATTATGAAAAAATTAAATAATAATAATAATAATAATAAACTATTGATTAGGGATTTTTCTTATTAATTAACTTTAATTAAACATTGGAGTTGTTTTTTTCTCAGAGTAAGATTAAGCTAATTCACCAAACAAATGTTCATATTCCTTTCACAAGGACTGCCAGTAATTATGCAGGGGACTGTATGTGGCTTTGTTTCCTGCTCACCGTCAGTCATCATGAAAACAAAAAGCTTTAAACAGGGAGATTTTTCCTTTAATCAGTTCATAACAGAAGAAAAATCTTAGAGACTAAAAGTATTCATGCAGAGACACTTGCTATTTCCACTTGGCCAACTAAGCAGGAAATTCTAGACAAAAAAAAAAACAATACTGCATTGAAGGACGATTAGCAACACAAATGCAGCAGATCGACTTTCTTATCTTGACACAACAACACATATCCCAACAGCGGTGCCATAAGAAACTAGTTGGCAGAGTTTAAACAGCAGTACAGCAGGGGCAGAAGGACTTATGCAGGCACTGGCTGGTTAAGTATGAGGTGACTGATCTGGATACAGTTTTATGCAAAATGCTGCTACCCTTGGCCAAATTACATATTTGGTTGATTTTAAAGTAAAAGGTAAACACAACCTTTGGAGCAGTGTGGGGCAGCTCAGCCACCAAACACGACACCAAAAGACTGCAGCGCATCATCAGGTCTGCAGAGAGGACCATTGGTGTAAAGCTGCCCACACTGCTGAATCTGCATGCCTCCAGAACCAGGAAGTGTGCAGGGAAAATCATCACTGACCCATCTCACCCTGGCCATAACCTGTTTCGCCACCTTCCATCAGGCCGACGCTTCAGCCACATTAAGACCAGAACTACCAGGCTACAGAGAAGCTTTTTTCCACACTCTATTTTGCTCATGAACAACTAAACACTACAGAACTGTTAATCCCCGGGACACTTGTACATCTAGAAATTACCTATTTAACTTATATAATGACTCACAACACTGTATACACTGGTCTTTCATATTCATTTTTCATTTGTTATTTATATATATATATATTTTTTCTATAGTTGTTTTATATTGCACAGAGCTCTGCACCTTTAACCCCTAATGTGAATTACACATGCTAATTGTTTACAGGTATGTGTGTGTTAGAGAGAGAGTATGTGTGTGTGTGTGTGTCAGAGATGGGGACTCGAGTCTGCACACACAGTGACTTCAGACTCGACTCTGACTCATTTCAAATGACTCGGACTCGACTCGTGACTCACAAATAATGACTCGTGCACAACATTAGTCCCTAGCATCAGCATGTGTTAACATTAGTTACCTGTGACAATTAATTATATATTATATTCTGATCGTGTCATTTTCTGCTCTCTAATAAAACTCCAGGCGTGTTAACCCGCAACACATGCAATGTGTAAATGTTTCAGCCAGCTTCCAGTGTAGCGATGAAGCGTTGCTCCCTACCTTTGGAATCTCACTTAAAATGGTGGAATACCCTATGTAGTGCACTTCACTGGAAGAATTGCTCCTACAGAATTGCCGCTAATGATTGAAAGAACCGCTTTCTGAACCAATCAGACCTTCTGATTGTAATTTTTAGTAAGAAATGCTGTTATTTGCATGTATTTAGTTTGCAGTGTCACACAGATTATGTGTCAATGAAACGCTTGATTGGCTTTCTAACGAGTTCGTGTTTTACTTCACAACCGGGAAAACTTTGGAAGTTTTTAATTATAAGCACATTTACAAAATAATGGATTAAATTTCTAATGGGACACACGGTTATAAATTTAATAGCATCTGGAACAAGGTAAGGTAAGCAGTGGTTATGGATTGTTTTGCTGTGTTTGGGATTTTGGCCGCTGTGCAGTAATTTGCAATGAAAACAAAACGTCAGTTTAAGCTTTTAACTGGTACCTAGGAAAGTAAAGGCACTAAGTAAAACAGCAAAATACAGTCGCTAATCTGTTGTTGTTTTTATCTGAACTTACATATTATTTGTTTATTTCTATGCTACACTAACAATATGTTGTGTGTACACTATATTGACTCGTGACTTGACTCGGACTTGTGACTCGACTTGGACTCGTATTTTGTGACTTGTGAACATCTCTGGTTGAGTGTCAACATGAGGTTTGAAAAGCCGGAGAATATAATAAGTTCTGAAAGTATCATCTGCTTGCAGTTCTTAATGACCATTCTTGACCTGCCTGACAAGTCTTTATATGTCAATGTACGCCTAATGTTTAATTACAGTCTGAGATCAAACAGCTGGAAGGGTGTCCAAGCTTTAGTATATAGCATATTACTTTTATTTGTTTTTTTACTGTAACTGGGCATTAGCTTTCACAGTAGGATGAATGTGTCAGCTGGTGGATTTGCCACTCTTTGTTGATCCTAAGTGTGATTTCTTACTTCCTTCCCTCCTTCTCTCCATGTTATTTTTTCTTTCTTCTATTTTTACTTCCTTCTGTCTTTTTCCTTATTCCTTCTGTTCTTTCTTGCTTTCTTCCGTTTTCGCTATTTTTTTCTGTTATTTCTTCCTTCCTTTTCCCTTGTTTTATCTGTTTCTTCTTTCGTTCTTCCTTCCTGCTTATTTTTGTTCTTCATTCTTTTTTTCCTTTCCTGATTCCCTTGATTTCCTCCTGTCGTTCCCTCCCTTATCTCTATTTTTGACCACCCACTCCCTGAGTGTTAAACTTAATGTTAGAGCACAAATCGAAATAAAGACCTTTGCCATGATAGAGTCTGTTGGCATGAATGGCACATAGAATGCAGTAAGTTGACGGTGTTTAGATCAGTAGTGTAGATGTGGTGTGTCACAGAATCATTTTTATGGTATACATATTGATTATTTATTAAAAGATTGAGTGCTCGAGCAGAAAACAGCCATTCATCTCCTGGTCTTTATAACCACGGGCAGTCTTTACCAGCAGCATACCTTCTCCTCAATGTGCCTGCACCGTCAGCATACACAAACACCACTACACCCCCATTACAAAGTGCTGATTACAGCTTTGTCACTGTCCATTAACTGCAGATTTGTGTGTGAGCGTGTGTGTGCGTTTGTGTATGGAGGTTGAGAAAGTATTGAAATTTCTCCCACTTTCAGTTTTTCAGTGCAATAAAACAAAGCAATTAATGTGACAGAGTAGGGTGCGTGGGTGAAACTTGTAAAGGACGTATTTTTCAGTTATTTCAGTGATTTCTGGAAATGTCTTCTTTGACAAAATGACTGGAACACAAACTTATCTGCCAATCCACAAACAGGTCTTTCAAAAAGGACAAACAAAGGAAACACTGTCCACAGTCAAAAAGGTTTCTGCTCTACAAAGAAAAGTTCAAGTCAAACTAGCCCTATTTATACAGAGAAGTCACCTGCTACATTTGATTACAGCCTATAGGAACATACATCAGCCACAACATTAAAACCACCTCCTTGTTTCTACACTTACTGTCCATTTTAGCAGCTCCACTTACCATATAGAAGCACTTTGTAGTTCTACAATTACTGACTGTAGTAGTAGTGCTGTTTTTCAATGGTCAGGACTCCCCCAGGACCACTACAGAGTAGGTATTATTTGGGTAGTGGATGATTCTCAGCACTGCAGTGACACTGACATGGTGGTGCTGTGTTAGTGTGTGTTGTGCTGGTATGAGTGGATCAGACACAGCAGCGCTGATGGAGTTTTTAAACACCTCACTGTCACTGCTGGACTGAGAATAGTCCACCAACCAAAAACATATCCAGCCAACAGTGCCCCGTGGGCAGCGTCCTGTGACCACTGATGAAGGTCCAGAAGATGACCAACTCAAACAGCAGCAATAGATGAGCGATCGTCTCTGACTTTACATCTACAAGGCGGACCAACTAGGTAGGATAGAGTGGACAGTGAGTGGACACCGTATTTAAAAACTCCAGCAACGCTGCTGTGTCTGATCCACTTATACCTAAATGATAATGATCCACCACCTAAATAATACCTGCTCTCTGAAGGTTCTGATTATTGAAGAACAGGGTGAAAGCAGGCTAAAAAGTATGTAGAAAAATAGATGGACTACAGTCAGTAATTCAAATAACTTCAAAATGATTCTATGTGGTAAGTGGAGCTGATAAAATGGACAGTGAGTGTAGAAACAAGGAGGTGGTTTTAATGTTACTGCTGATTGGTGTATTAAAGGGCATGCTACAGAGTTAAATGATATTACAGAACTTTTTACACCACAAAAATGATCGTTTTGTGTTTATGTTTTTACCCATTCTATTAAAATTTATTCTAATTGTTTAGTCACAGAAAAAGAACAGCTGCAGAAATAATTGAGACTGCAAGACGTATAAAAATGTGCACAGTTTACTAACCCATTCAATAGAACTATATGGCCAAACGTATGTATGTAAATACCGCCACTAAATACTAAGTTCAGGTGTTTCAGTAATACCCATTGCTAATCATATGATTCTTACTTTTGAATAGCCATTTCCCATTAAGGTTCAAAAAGACAACTTTACAGATTCATGACTGCTGTGCCACCAAGACACAAGTGCATACTTCTTGTATACATTTAGGACGAAGTCAATAGAGTGGTTTCATGCACTGAAAGTAACAAAAAGTGGCTCAATACCCAATACCTGTTCTGCTTATTGCACTATTAAAATCCCCCTTGATCATGTAAATTCAACATCAAAGCACACAGTTAGTTCCTGCCTAATCAGTCAGGCCTTCATCCAAAATCCCTACTGCTCACCTAAGTCTTTTAGCATAAGAGTAAGCCTGAAATGGCTTTTAGCCAGGTTACATAATTGTGACATTTTGTCGAATGTGCTAAAACATCTTCAGACTGCGTTCTTTTCTTACTCGCTTTTATCCGCCTACCTCCGAACGCATTAGTATGAACCTGATACAACACCTGCATACAGTCAACTCCAGAATCAAGAGTACTGTGCTATGTCTTTGAAAAGGCTAATAACGTTATAAAATACAAACATACAAGGGTCTTGCTTAAGGGTCCACCAGTGTTTTGGTAGGACTTGAACTGTCCACCTTCTGATCAAAAGTCTATGTCTCGATCCACCACTGCCATAACTACTACTACTACCAATAATAATAATAATAAATTAGTAAAACATTATTATAGAATAGAACACATTTATTTGTCACATATGCATATACAAGTGTACAGTACAACGAAATTCTTTCTTCGCATACCCCAGCTAGTTTTTGGAAGTTGGGGTCAGAGCGTAGGGTCAGTCAGTGTACAGCACCCCTGGAGCAAACAGGGTTAAGGGCTTTGCTCAAGAGCCCAACACTGGCTGCTTGGCAGAGCTTGGATTTGAACACTCAACCTGTTGAGTTATTATTATTATTATTGTGCACCAGGCGCCAGTGCCATTATCATTTCACAAAGTTAGGCAAGTTAATAATTTATTAATCTTATTAATTACCACCACATTATCATCAGGGACGCAAAAGAACAGGTACCACCCACCCAGAAACACTGGCCACAAGGCAGGAATTCACCCTGGACAATGAAACAGAAAGGCACCCTGGTCAAGGTGTTAATCCTTTGCTGAGCACTAGACACTGACATTCATTCATTTCTGTAAGGAAACCAGAGTATGAGGAGGAAACCCATACGAGTTAAAGAGGGCCAGTGATAGCTCAGTGGTTAAGGTACTGGACTAGTAAACAGAAGGTTCCCGGTTCAAGCCCCGCTACCACCAAGTTGCCACTGTTGGGTCCCTGAGCAAGGCCCTTAACACTCATTGTGTAAGTCGCTTTGGATAAAAGCGTCTGCTAAATGCTGAAAAATGTAAATGTAAAGAAAAACACCGCAAATTCTTTACAGTTACAGAGGTTCTGTTCGGACCCTGGTTCCTAGAACCCTGCTGCTGTGCAAGACCCACCTGCTGTGCCACCCTATTACTACTAGTACTTTGCATGAAGGCAAATGACAAAGCACTTTACACATACACGTATTAAAACATACCAATTGTGATGCAAAGTAAATCAATAATCTATAAATATAATGAATTAACCATAATCATAAAAGGCTTATTTATTTAGATCACAGACCCAAAAACTATCAACAGGCCAGCTTTTGGAGCAATATATGGATTACCAAAAGTCTGACCTCAGCTAAGTGATATGATTTAGATGGGCTATACTGCTTTAGAAGATCAGTAAGGCATTAAGGAGTTAAATTACTGAGTCAACCTTTATAGTCATAACAGAACTTAACAGACAGCAAATGTCAAGTTGTGACCAGTGTATAATAATATGGTATAATGTGCATAAATGCATTTGTTTATTTGTATCATTTAAAGGTTTATTCCCCCGTGTACACACTGCCATTTCAGCACACCAGACATACACAGTAATCTGAGAGCTATGAGCCCAGACTAACATTTCCAGATTAGATGTCCATACGGGCCTTTCATTTAGTGCTTCCTCTAAAAGTCTGGGAGGGCCGGTCTCCATCTCCACGCTAGTCTGAGGCTAATCAAATCTCACCGGCTGCCTGCGCAAGCCATCTCAAGCCCCCCATTATCATTAATCTGTATGGCCATCTCATCGGCACTGTGGTTAACGAACAATGTTAGGGCTCCAAATTCAATTTACTCCAGTTAGCAATTGGACTGGTGATCAATCGCAGCGGCAGGGAGATGAGGAATCATCGGAGATGGCCGCCGCATTGTTCCATTATCGGAATGCTCAGGCGGACTTCACTATCCCATTAATGCAGATGGGAGGTGGGGTGGCTGGGGGTTGGTACCACCTAGATGCATGATGGAAAATAGGTCTGGCACACTGTGCTGCTTGTCACTGCCAGTCAATATTCTATGTGTGGGTCCAAGGGTCGGAGTTTTATGAAGTGCAATAAAATATTCCAGTGGAGAAATGTTACAAGCAGGCCAAATCCACACTGAAATGTATCGCCCATCATACGTATCTGCATTCCTTTATTACATAGTTTGTGCTGCATGTTTTATCATGTACACTACTGCACCAGATGTTTTATGCATGCAGAATGCTTGACAACTGTAGAAGATATAGTCCTTATGCAAATCTAATTCAGCTACGTTATGCTGCAAACAATATAAAATGTCCCTTATGAGCAGTTCAATTACACTCCATAATGGTAATGTGTGATAAGAGCGTGTATTACAAATGTAGCTGTAGTGATAGTGCAACAAGGCACAACACAGTATTAGCTGTTGTGACAAAATGTTCTCGTGACAAGTCATCCACACTCCTACTTTTTATCACTTGATGATCATGATGATGATATACACAGCTTCTTATTCATTCACACATATAAAAAATCCTTATTCCTGATTTCATCACTATTCTTCATACTGCATTAAATGTGGGGTTGCCTTGAAATGCTGATGTGGTGGCAAGTTAATATGGAGTTCAAAGTAGAATGTGTCTAATGTATGAATTAAAATACATCTAAGTGCATTTTTAAAAACTGCAATAAATGAATGTACCTCCAATCATGCTCATCTATATACTGTTTCATCTATGTTCAATGCACCCCGACTAACTTACTGCTTATTAAAGGTTGGCACTGCATCTTAATTGTTTGGGTCTGCTTATGATGAATTAAAAATCCTCCCTTTGTAAAGCCTTCGCCTGATTGGCTAACACAATGTTAAACTCAGCTCATTTACATAAAAGAACAAGTAAATGTGTGGTGAAAAAAACCCTCATGGAAACCATGTGTGATGTCAGTGGCTTAAAAAGACCCTTATGCCTAGTTCAAACTACACGATTTTTGCCCTGATTTTCGCTCGCCGATTAGATAAATATCTATCTTGCTAAATATCTGAATATGAGTCGGCCGACTGGCAATGAGTGCGGTGTCGAACAGCCAATGAGAATGCAAGATACGGGGTCAGGGGAAACGCAGGGGAGGAGCTGCAAAAAGTGGGACAGGGGCACACACTCAAGTTTTACAGTATTTCTGACCTTATCGTTTTTTACAAAACATAACACCAACGTTGCATTGCAAAAAATATTTATTTATTAACCTCAAACTCACTATAGAACAATCAATCCCTGCTGGCTACGTAGCCCAATCAGATTTATTTGTTTTTCCTACTTGCTTTTACGCTGCACATCAGCGCACAAACTTTGATCGCTCGCTACTTGTTGACGTGCATTTTTGGACGTGGTATTAATAAACCCATTCACTTCTCGCATTTGTTTTCGTGACAAAACGTAGTTTGGGAGACCAGAGAAGCTCGCCTACGATTCCAGTTGGTGATAGATTGTGTAGTGTGAAACCCCCTATCGCCGATTAGTCCTGTACTGTGAAAGTCAAAGTGACTTGAAAGACTCCCGATTACAAGAGATCCAGTTGTGTGTGTGAACTGTACAGCGATCTGACAACTTCGAAAGTCGTGTAGTGTGAACTTGGCACAACTTGTCACAATATATAAACCTACAATCAATGTCACATCAGGACACAACACAATACATTATTCACAAAAACACATCATAAGAGCAATGTTATGTCTAGGTGAGAGATGATTTTTGACATAAACAATAAAAGTTTGGTTGCATTTGGAACACATTTCTTCAAAGGGAAAATGAGGTGAGGATATTTTTCCATGTATTAGCGGCTCCTGTCTCAGGTGTGGTGCCTTGTTGAGGCGAGAAGGCTTGCATGCCACAGGGAAGCAGAGAGCCATGCTGCCTGGAGTTTTATCTCCCGTCAGGTCTTTTAGCAAAAGTGCCAGACTAAACCTGCCACCTATATTAAGCAGCAGCAATATGGGACAATGTCGGAGGTGGATGATCACTAAGGTGACAATGGCAGAGACATCAATTCACCTGACGGAGGACGGCAAGGATGAACCAGTTCTACACTCTACCAAGAAAAAGAAACTGAAAGGAACTGTCAGTTTAATTCCAGTAGATAGACCCTCAGGTCAGAAGGCACTTATATTATTGCTGAGAAAGAGCTGAGGATTCCTCTGAGTGAAGCATGCACGTATGACACCAAAGCCAAGAGAAAAGACAATTTTACATCTCAGTTCATGAACAACAAAGAGGAAATGGAGCACCTTTCATAATCAGTGAGGATTTATTGGATGCAATGCTGTGAATCACCAACTGACGTCAATCAGATCAGCCATCAAAGTTTTTAGGCCAAAAATAATAAAGTTTTATAATGAAGTTCAAACTGAAATTGACCAGATTTGCAAACAGGATGTACTGCTGATTATGGGAGCCTGGTATGCCAAATGTGTGAATCAGTAAGAGGTGAATACAGTTGGAGAATACGGCCTTGAAGACTATTATGAAACTGGAAAATGACATAACTTTAGCAAGCACAATGACATTTTTATTACTAATACATTTTTCAAGCAACTAAAATGACATTTTTATATTATATATTTTACATCACCAGATCGAATTCATCTGAATCAAACTGCTTACAAACTGATGACCCCAACAGAGAGATGAACTCAATTTTAATTGCGCCACAGTCTGGAGGCTGAAGATGATCAAGGATCTAAGATTGGTGGAAGAGACATCAATAACCTTCAATATGTACAGTAGATGACACAACACTCCTAAAGATCAATAACCTTTAATATGCAGATGACACAATGCCTGAAGGCCCTTACACCAACCAGACATAACATTATGACCACTGACAGGTGAAGTGAATAACACTGATTATCTCTTCATCACAGCACCTGTTAGTGGGTGGGATATATTAGGCAGCAAGTGAACATTTTATCCTCAAAGCTGATGTGTTAGAAGCAGGAAAAATGGGCAAGTGTAAGGATTTGAGTGAGTTTGACAAGGGCCAGATTGTGATGGCTAGATGACTGGGTCAGAGCATCTCCAAAACTGCAGCTCTTGTGGGGTGTTGCCGGTCAGCAGTGGTCAGTATCTATCAAAAGTGGTCCAAGAACAGCATTAAAAAAATACAAAACAGACTGCCACTTGTTGCTGTAAGACAACAGTGCCAGCCACTGCACAGCCCTGGAGCCATTGTCTGGTATTATACCTTGGTTAATGAACCAAAATTATTCAGTGTAATAAATATACTGTGCAATAATAGAGGCAATCAGACAGGCAACAAGTGTCATACAGCATATTACACACACACAGAGCTGATTTTTTTTTTTTTACATTTAAAGGTGCACCAATAAAATAAAAAAAATCATTTATAAAGCAAAAGAAACCCTGAGACACATTAAAGGTTGTTTAATTGGCTGTTAAAGCCATTACGAGAGGATTTAGAATGCAACATGCAACATCATAACAAACTAAACAACCAGTGCAAATCACATAAAAAACAGATGCCAGTGTTTTAAACTTTTTCAAAACATAAAGTTTAATCCAAACAGATCTGAAGAAAAACATACTGGTTCTGTACCCAAATTCCAGCATTGCTCTGAGGTTATTGTCAACTGTCCCAGTAAGTGCTGCTTCTAGAAACAGATTTTCCATTTGTAAAGTATTAAGTTCTATTTCTAATGGACACGTCATCTAAATGGACCACATTTAGAATGCCTTTATAGAATGCCTTTATTTGTCATATATACATATATAGGTGTACAGTACAACAAAATTCTTCATTTGCATATCCCGGCTTGTTTGGAAGCTGGGGTCAGAGCGCAGGGTCAGCCATTGTACAGCGCCCCTGGAGCAGAGAGGGTTAAGGGCCTTGCTCAAGGACCCAACAGTGGCAGCATGGCAGAGCCAGGATTCGAATTCTCAACCTTTCGATTGATAGTCCAAAGCTCTACCCACTGTGTCCCAAGTGGTCCCAAATTTGCTATAGATAACAGCATTTTTTTTTACAAATGGGAGTAATCTAAGATCAGGTTTTTCACTTATAGGGGAGTCACCTATTAAATTCTTTATTTGCTCATTTTGGCTGCATTTGTGCTTGTGTGCTGCTGTTTTATTAGCACATGTACTATATTTGATATGTGTTGTGCAGAAAAGTTGCAGCGATGCCTCAAATGTCATGAGAAGGAGTATAAGGTGGCATAGCTAATAAAACGTGTTTTTCCCCTTTTTCAGGGATGTACTGATGGGCAACAACTCAAAAGGTCTGGTAAAGTAATTTAATTTTGTACAATAGATGCAATTTACCAACATATCCTATTCCCACAAGCATTTGCTTTAACTTTGGTGCACAAAGAGCCTTGTCAAATTTCCCCTCTGTTCCATGTATTGTCCTAAAAAAACACCTAACTTCCACGCTGGTTTTTGTTTTGTTTATATAATAGACACCCAGCAGTACCCTTTAATGAGAACAGCACATGCCACTCATTCAACATGGAATCACAATTTACCAACGTCCAAACTGCGTCTGCTTTGTGAGAATCACAGGAAGGCCACACCATTCAGGAAAAGCAAAACAATCCATACAGGATATGTTTATATATATAGAGGCGTCTGATCTGTAAAGGGAGAACTAAGTAGCCCTGCTATTTAAGAAGCATTCGTCATCATATAATCAAACACACACATCAACACACACACATATACACCGATCAGCCATAACATTAAAACCACCTCCTGGTTTCTACACACACTGTCCATTTTATCAGCTCCACTTACCATATAGAAGACTGTAGTCCATCAGTTTCTCTGCATGCTTTGTTAGTCCCCTTTCATGCTGTTATTCAATAATCAGGACCCTCACAGGACCACCACAAAGTAGGTAGATGAGCGATCGTCTCTGACTTTACATCTACAAGGTGGACCAACTAGGTAGGAGTGTCTAATAGAGTGGACAGTGAGTGGACACGGTATTTAAAAACTCCAGCAGCGCTGCTGTGTTTGATCCACTCATACCAGCACAACACACACTAACACACCACCACCATGTCATTGTCACTGCAGTGCTGAGAATCCTTCACCACCTAAATAATACCTGCTCTGTGGTGGTCCTGTGAGGGTCCTGACCATTGAAGAACAGGGTGAAAGCAGGCTAGAAAAGTATGTAGAGAAACAAACGGACTACAGTAAGTAATTGTAGAACTACAAAGTGCTTTTATATGGTAAGTGGAGCTGATACAATGGACAGTGTGTGTAGAAACCAGTAGGTGGTTTTAATGTTATGGCTGATCGGTGTACATACACAAATGGTTGGATGTACTAAGGTGACAATGTGCAAGGCAAAGTGCTCCTGTATCCCACCATTATCTCAACTCAAATAACTGCTGATATTAGGGTTTAATTTACTAAACATGTAACTCATTCAATAAATATTGCATTTTACAACCTAGTCCTGCAAGGCCAACCACCAATCCTTAAACAAGATTGAATATCTAAGGTAAGTCATTGAAAGATCTGACTTTCCACATCGCTTATATTCCAGGTTTTCAAAAACCCACCTTATGTACACAAGCCTTGAAAGTCAATGTTTCAAAAATAGACATTTATTCGAGTTAATAGAGGTGTTTCCTTTTTGCATCCTTTTTCATGCCTGGCTGCACAAAATCTGCAGTGTAAAGCAGGCTTAAATATCTTAACAAGCAGCACACACTGCTGAGGATAAAAGACTTAAGATTTTTTGTATTTTGCTCAACCAGATTCCAATTCTGAAAGAAAATATCAGTTTATCGATCTGTGACATAAAGCTTAAAGGAATTTCTGTAATACAACAACACAACAATACAAAAGTCCAGCTTTTGGATGAAACTCTTCCAAAAACCATGTGAAAGATGGATAATAAAAGTGATGAGTTGCAGTTGTTTCTGCTACAACTAATAATTTAATAAAAGGGTAACTATGGTGCCCAATTGGCGCAGCGCGATATTCCGCTGAACACCCCGGTTCGAATCTCAGCTCTGTTACCGATCGGCTGGGCGCCATTGGCAGTGCCTGCAGCAGACACAAAGTGGCCGCACTAAGTGGGTGGGGTCTTCAAACGCTGTGCAAGGACCCAGGTTAGCGGATAGAGGCGCCTGTTAAGAAGGGGTCCGCTAGGACTGCGCATGCATCGGAGGACACGTGACCAGCAATATACCCTCCTCAAACACAGTCGGGGATCCACAGCAGCTGTGGACAAATTGACTAAATCGGGAGAAAAAGGGAGAAAATGCATAAATAAATAGAAAAAAAATAAAGAAAGGGTAACTATGTTTTCACACAGGTCCAGTTTTTGTTAGACAGTTTGTAATCAATATTGTTTTTACAAGATGCTGAGCGTTTTCTACGCATATGCCTAAACTTTAAAGTAAACAGTGTATAATCCTTGCATATAAACAAAATCCTATTTACACACACACACACACACACACGACTGAATCCAGTGTAGAGATGCATCCCATTGAATTAGGGATTAGTTTTTGGCTCAGTGACATCAGACAACTGCTAACAATATAGGGATTATAAACATTCCAAGCTTTGTAAGTTAAATTAAATATGCTGCATGGTGACTTCAAGAAAAAGATTAGACAGTAATTACCACTCATGGCTTGAACAAAAACAAATATGTTTAAAAAAGAAACTTTTGTTTTGTTTTTGTATATGACCAAATGGATTAATGCATGATGACCACACCCACTGGAAATGGGTGTATAAAATGCATTGCATCAATTAAATTATGTGCGCCCAGGTTTGCGACAGCAGTTTTTTCTGGTTCCAGCATGACTGTGTCCTTTGTACATAAAAAAATCTGTAATCAACCCCACTGGCGCATTTTTATGGTGAATCGAAATGCTGATTGTGACGCAAGATATCTAGTCCAACAATAATACACTCCAAAAGTTTGTGGATAGCCTGTTCAGAAAAGGGCAGACTGGTACAGCCACAAAGTGGGAGCAAACTCTTTATTAATGCCTATGGTTTTGGTTTTTTGGTTGGAATGGACACAAATTCCCACTGATACACTCCAAAAGTTTGTGGATAGCCTGTCCAGAAAAGGGCAGACTGGTACAGCCACAAAGTGGGGCCTAACTCTTTGTTAATGCCTATGGTTTTGGTTTTTTGGTTGGAATGGACACAAATTCCCACTGATACACTCCAAAAGTTTGTGGATAGCCTGTCCAGAAAAGTGTAGACTGGTACAGCCACAAAGTGGGGCCTAACTCTTTGTTAATGCCTATGTGTTTGTAATACAATGTCCAACATACTCATGGTTGGGTGTCCATAAACATTTGGTGATACAGTGTATTGTGCATAAACATTAACATATAGACTTTTTCAAAACAAATTTGGAAGCATCAATAAATATAAATAAGTATTAATTCAATCTTGGTTCCTCAGGAGGTCCATCTCCAGTCGACTTCCTTTACGACTGCCCTGTGAAGACTAATATCATATATGAGCTGATCCTGTGATTATCCTTTAGCTTGCTAATCCCCAAAGGCCTTAGCTCCCTGCCTTTCCTTCCATTCCCTCCCTTCCCCCCTTTCACCATCCCTCCACCTCCCGACTCACTTCACTGGGCACCCAATCCCCAAGCACTGAGACTTAAACTGTGAAAACTTCCCTGCACAAAAGACACATGAATCCCCCACACCCCCCACCTAAAAACTCTTCTGTTCTACTAGTGTCCTGTCACACCTTGAGAAGCAAAAGAGCGGAAAGCGGTCGCATCCCAGGAATCCGGCTCAATATCGCTGGATTAGGGGCCAGGCCCCTCTCTGTGTCATTCTCTGCTCTCCGGTCAAGCTCTGCAAGCCTCTGAATCGGGACCAGCTCGGCCCACCAGGCCCACAAGGCATAGACAATCAAAAGTATTAAACTTTAATCCTTTCAAAGCTCATCACTTTTTCCTCCACCCGGGCAAAACAAACCAGCTGAAATGAAAGGAAGCAGTACTAAGAATTGCTTAAGTACTAGCTAATTCTTCAGGATGCACAACTGCACAACAGTGAGCAGTACTTCCCAGCAGGTCAGTCGAAAATAATGCTCTTTGTGTAGTTTAAATAGCTGGATCTGGTCTAACAAGGGTTTGTATCTCTTTTCTTTTATTGGAATTTCTGTTGGTCCTTCCATAGAATGAACGTTTTTGTCAAAACAGCAAACTGAAAACCAGTTATTTAGGTAAACAGAACAGTTATAAAGAGGGGTGTCAAAATGTCAACATTAATGTTTTTTTTTCTTCTTTTTTTTCAACTGCCTTATCCTGGTCAGGATTGCAGCAGGTCTGGTTTTACCTGGAAACTCTGGGCACAAGGTAGGAATAACATGGACAGGGCGCCAATCCATTGCACCCTCCCCCCTCAGACATAGCCAATCATGTCTGTATAGAAAAAACATAGATTAAAACTTTAGATCGAAACCTGGAATTCGGTAACAGGCTTTAACCTCATTTTGCTTCCACAATGACCAAACTCCCACTGCTACATATTTATAAAAGGGAATAAATAAAAAATGTAAAAAATGACAATTATTATCTGCCCGAAGTCAGATAAAATAGAATTCATTAAAATATTAAAAATACCTGAGAGGGTGCAAGGTGGAAGCAAAGCTAATCACAGTTCTGTTCAATTGCTAACCTCTCAATTTGTACAGTCTCTTATTTTTTAGGGCTTGTGTGGATCTCATTCCTTGCTTCTTTTGTTGAACATATTTTCAGTTGCTTTGTGAGGGAGTAGAAATTCATCTCAGGTGAATCTTTTCTGAATGGTTCGCTCTGAAACAGGACCTAACAAGGTCAAATCCAAAGATGTGATCACTTAAATTACATTGAGAAATGATTTAGAGATGTATACGGCCAAAAAATATCCGGATGCAGTGTAAACGTTAAGGATCCAGTATAGTTCTCTGTATTGTCCAGTCACTAGTGATGAGTGTTTTTTTCACATGCTACATTTAAACCACGTCATTAACGGTGGGTTCTGACAATTCATATTTAATATTATATTAAAATCCAAAACATTCAGTATTGATCAATGTAGGTAGCATCCTATGTGCTCGTTTATTATTATCATCACTGTGAAAGGAAACAACATCTAAGCTGACAGGCTAGTAATTACTTAAAAGGCACTAAACAAATATTGGACATCATGGGTATGAAACTTTGTTAAACTAATTTTGGAACTGTACTATAAACCAGCCAGGCGCACACACAGACACAACTGGCTAAGTCTGAGAGGCTGAATAGTTAAAGGGATTTCTTATTATTGCTATATTTGCATCCTCTGATGGCTGGTAGAGGCGCCTGCATGATGGATGGTTGATTCGCGGATGGTTTCTGAATCCACTATATATGCACTGGAGGTATATTAATGAAAAAGTGGCTGAATACTTGTCCCTCACTGTGTGAATGTGTGTGTATATCTGGTGAAAGAAAAAATGAACAGATTGTGAGGGATTTATCTGTCTGTCCAACAAGGCAGCAAAACTAGTCCCAAGTCACCCCTGAGTGTGTGTGGGTGGGTGTGGGTGTGTGTGTGAGTGCAACAGTGGCAATCAAGGTTACAAAACCTCCTTATTAGGATCAACATGGGCTTTGAAGACCTTGTCTTCAGCTCTAGCAGACAGAGCCAGCTGTGAAAACACAAGCACAAGCACCACCCATGGTGCCGGTAAAACACACACTGTCGTGGCTGAGGCTGGAAACTGAGGAGAACTCAGAACCTCAAAGTTTCCCATGTGAGTGACAAGCACTGAAGCTCATCTGTGCCAGCTATGGATAGGTAGTGCCAAAAAACTAGTCCATTCCACATTAATCCTGGACAGAGAGGATGCTCCATGACTAAATATGCAACTACTGGCACGTTACTGCTGTCACACGTTTACACACACACTCATACACCCAGACAGCCATTACTACACATGGGATTATTCATGTTGCCAGCAGTGCCTCAGACTGGAACCCAATTTGTGGTCACCGTGTGCTGGTGGCACAGCAATGGGATCATTTCAAGGATTTAAAGGGTCATGTAATTACACTGAGTTAAGACACAGAAATCAGTTTAGTAGAGGGAAAGGAACAAATTATACAGTAAAATTATAGACATTCTGTAGCCAAATAATTTTGGGTCAGTAACATAATGTTTCCAGTGACATCATTTTACTTTTAAATTATTTAAAGAGTAACGGTCACATATTGTTAGAGAAAGTGCCGTGTCTTATAAATAAAAACATTACACTTATATTCTTAAAGAATTCGCAAAAAAAGCCAGAGAAAACTGAACCAAGGTGTCTGTAACATGCAGAAAAACGTTCTTATTTATGCCACAACATTAATTCCCGGGAGTCGAGTTAATGACTTTTCATAAAAAAGCAGAAGATACAGAGTGAGTCATTGGTTCAGCTTTATTGTACAATTTTCTAAAGCTCTGGCATTACATGGCACTTTGTAATGTTGAAAACATGCCAAATGTTATGTATTTTTAATATATATATATGTATTTTAATAAATATGTGACAGCTGGTCCAATTTGGGAAACAATAACCATTGTTCAGATGCTTTTAAGTTTGAAGAATATGGCTTTCACTGTGGTTTATCAGAGTCCCAAAGCTTTAGAAACAGCATTGTAACCATTTCCAGACTGATATACACTGGTACCTTGAAACTCAATGTCAATTGATTCTGGGAGTGGCATTGAGTTTAAAGGACGTTGAGTTTTAAGGTATGTTTTCCCATAAGAAGGTATGGGAAACCTGTTAATGCGTTCCATGGTTGCGTGGACCTGCATATATTTTAGGCTAATGTAACATAATGGGATAGAAAATTGTTTTTCTCCTAAATCAAATAAATACAATGAACTGATTTTAAAGTCTCTTTTATTTTATATAAATAAAGACCTTGCATGAATCAGTTGTGCGCACTTTATTGTATTTTATTTATTTATTTGATATTTTTTTTACTTTGCTGCGACCCTCATGTTATTAATTCCTTATACACTAAAAATAACAAATATAATATAAAAAAAACAAATATAATAAAAAAAACGTTTTCTTATGCTTCTTAATTAGTGGAGAGAACAAATAAGCAGTAATTAGGAGAGGTTTAGTGTTTCTATGTTGTTCTTTTAATACATTGTTACATATTTTTTTTTAATAATAACCGTTTTAGACTCTCTTGGATTCTTACAATTTCTCAGAACCTCAAGCTATAACACAAGTTTAAAAGTGAAACAGTGAGGAAAATACAGATACATGTGGAGCTTTCAGACTGGATTTGACGGTTATTCCACACAAATGCAAAATACCGCACCGCTCAAGCTGAGCACTGAGCAAAGCAGCAGTCGCATACACGTTACGTTTAAGGGAACCGTTGAGTTTAGGGGACGTTGAGTTACAAGGTACCACTGTAATTATACTTTCTGTATAAAATAATTTCAATAATAAATAATCCAATAAATAAACAAATCATTGACAACTTTGTCATATACAGCTCCAGCATTACATGGCACATTGTAATGTTTAAAAAAGCTAAATGTTAATGTTGTTTTCAATTACTACATGACATCCATACAGCGCTTAGGTAGATTCTCACAAAAAGCAGGTGCAGAAAGCCCCTTTGCTCAATGTGTTCCTTCTTTGCTTGTGCTGGTGTGTCGACCAGACTTGATAGATATTCAATGTCCGTAATGATAAGCTAGTATATTAGCTGCCCCACCCTGAGCGACTGTATTATCTTCATGCACACATAAGGTGCATTGCTGAAAAGGTCTGCATCTTCTTCACAGATGGTTTTATCATCAATCTCCACCTGTTCATGCAGGAAGCAGGAGCAGACTGTATTGTTCTTTGCTAATCCTTTGTTTAATATGAAAGGTTTAAGAATTTTTTGAAGCTGCTGGTCTAGCTGTATAATTACGGACTATTTGGTCTCAAACTTGTCACCTGCAAACACAACTTCCCCATACTGGACTGCATCCTGCCTTTACATGTTGGCCAATTAACCGCCTTCCTGCCTGGGAAAAAAGAAAACAGGATAGCCTTTAAGCAAGGGTAAACTTATACCCCAAACACAAAGTGCTGCTGCTCTAAGCCTGACTAGCTTACTGTAAAACCTGGTAAAGTGGCATAAAGATGCAGCAGGGAGGGGAAGAAAAGAAAATCACAAAATAACAAACCAGTGGTGGCAGAGAGCAAGACCCATGAAGTTCTCCATCATTGTGTCGGAGTGGATTTAAGAGCCTTGTATGTAAATCTGGCCACAGGGACCAGGCACTGCTGGCACTGCCAGTGTGTGAACAGATAATAAAGTGGATGAGGCAGCAAGGACAGAAATTGAGGTTTTATCTGGAGAGAGAGATAGCCGCAGTTAATAGCTGGCCCGGGGAAGTAGATTTGGTGCCAATCCTCTGGGCACAGAGTTCTGGGCATGGTGGCACAGTGGGGGTGGTGGATGAAGGAAGCCTAATAATGGCTTACAGCACAGCCAGAGCCCACTCAATGCGAGCGCACTTTGAGGGGACACAAGAGGGATTTACACATAGTTTTAAATAGAGAGCAATTTGGTGTGTACATGGAAAGCTGTTCATGGAAGTAAAAGTACAGTGAAAGTAAAGTGAAAGTGCTACTTCTTAATTCATTCTTTTATTTATAAAAAGCAAAGACAATATGCATAAACCCAACATACAGCTTTTAAACAATCATTCTATTTATTAAAGAAGAAAAAAATAACACCAACTGATGGAGAATGGGGAGGCACAGTGTCTCAGTAGGTCACTACTGGTCACCTCACAGCAACAAGGTCCTGGGTTAAATTCCCAGGTGAAATGGTCCAGGTTCTTTTTGTGTGGAGTTTGCATGTTTTCCCCATGTCTGCATAGGTTTCCTATGGGGGCTCTGGTTTCCTCCCACAGTCCAAAGACATGCAGTCAGATTAAATGGAGCTACGAAATTGCTTTAGATGTGAATGACACACATTCACAGTGTGGTTGCACTGTGATGGACTGGCGACCAGTTCTGGATGTTTTCTCTCTTTGGCCCAGTGCCCATTGCGACAGACAATGAATGGTCCAGTGTGACTAACCGGTGCAATTTTAGCAGTGACAACTGCAACCTAACAACAAATAGAGAAATGTCTTTTACATCCCTGTGCAGAAATGTCAGTCTACCTTAAATAGCATGAACTGTTTGAAGTCCTGCCACAATAACTTAAAATAGAACTTTGAAGTTCAAATTCCAAGGTGAACGTGTGTTTGTCTTTATATTGTTTTCTTGCTGTTCTTAAGTTTCAGGTCACAGACTGATAACTGGAGATTTTCCATCAGGATTTTCTGTTAAAGCACATTTATTCAATTGATTTAGTTATTTATGACAGGTCACCCAGACCCTATAGCAGCAATACATCCACACCCATAACACTGCCACCACAATGTTTAACTGTTGCTATAATGTTCTTATTTTGAAGCTTTATACTAAATAAAAGGACCCAAAGTGTCTGAGGTCATCAAGATATACCTTTACAGTGGTTTTTGCTTTACAACTCGTTCAACACAAATATTTTAATACCATTTCTGCCTAGTCTGTTTTGTATTGGCAGAATCATGCATGCTAAGCTTTATAAGACTAGAACGACATACAGTTTTATAGTTGTTTATTTAGGTTCATTAATGTAATTAACACACTTTTGAATTAATTTTGGTGGGTTGGTCCATTTTAGGAAACAATAACCACTGTTCAAATGTTTTCACATTTGAAGATTTGTCCCAAAGCATAAAAAACTGCATTGTGACCATGTCCAGACTGACTTATAATATACACACACACACACACCAATCAGCCATAACATTGAAACCACCTCCTTGTTTCTACACTCAATGTCCATTTTATCAGCTCCACTTACCATATAGAAGCACTTTGTAGTTCTACAATTACTGACTGTAGTCCATCTATGGCTCTACATACTTTTTTTAGCCTGCTTTCTTCAATGGTCAGGACCCCCACAGGACCACTACAGAGCAGGTATTATTTAGGTGGTGGATCATTCTCTGCACTGCAGTGACACTAACATGGTGGTGGTGTGTTAGTTTGTGTTGTGCTGCTATGAGTGGATCAGACACAGCAGCGCTGCTGGAGTTTTTAAACACCTCACTGTCACTGCT
Organism: Trichomycterus rosablanca; assembly: GCF_030014385.1. Taxonomy (NCBI): domain Eukaryota; kingdom Metazoa; phylum Chordata; class Actinopteri; order Siluriformes; family Trichomycteridae; genus Trichomycterus; species Trichomycterus rosablanca. Next base: position 18,807,594 of record NC_085992.1, read on the forward strand.
GGACTGAGAAAGAGAATATGTATTCTATTTTTTTCCCAATTTTCTCCCCTAATCTAGTTGTATCCAATTACCCTGATTGCGTTATGCTTCAGCTCTACTGATACAACCCTCCACTGCTGACCGAGGAGCTTCGCAACTTACGTGTGCAGTACTGACTGCCTCTTTTACCTGCACGAGGTGAGTTCATATGCGGATCAGCCTTGTGCACAGAGAGCCACACCCTGATCAGCATTATTCCCCAACTCTGCGCAGGCACCCTCAATCAGCTAACAGAGGTCGTAATTGCACCAGTTATGAGGAACCCTGGTTCGGCTTTCCCACCCTGTATGAAAAACAGCCAATCATTGTTCATGTAGCCGCCCAGCCGGATGGCAGAACTGAGATTCTATACCATGTATTCGAAATCCCAGCTCTGGTGTGCTAGCGTATTTTACTGCTGTGCCACCCGAGCGGCCAGACTGATATATTTTAATACACATATACAGTATATATTTTTCTTTTCTGTATAAAATATTAAACACTTAAAAACTATATTAGGTAGGTCTTTGTCTTATAGGAAATTTAGCTTGAACATCTAAAACAATTTGTAATAGAATAGCAAATATGTAAAAACAGAATAAATTAAAAAAGGACCACTGCTGCACTGTAGGTAATATGGTTACAATGAAAAGATCACAATCATAAAAAAAAGTTACCATGGGAGCTCCGGTAGCACACCAGTTTAATAAGCTAGCCCACCACCACAGAGATCCTGAGCTCTCGATTTCAAATTTCAGCTTTGCTATCAACCTGACTGGGTGTGCAACATTCACTTGTTGGCTGTCCATAGGTGGTCAAATGAGATCCTCAAATGTGAAGGTGGTCAAATGCAATTGCTGGCTGGTTCAGGTGTCTGTAAAAGGGATGGTTAATTTGCAGATAGTGCATGATTTTGTATGCAATATTGCTTTCTGAGGTTCCATCTCCAGCAGGTAAAAAGAAGCAGCTGAGGAGCAGGGTGGGGGTCTGTAGCAGCAGAGGAAGTTACAATCTGATAATTGGACACAACTATTTAGTAGGAAAAGGGGAAAATGCACAATAATGCAAAGACAGAGGACAAATGTTTGTGAATGTGCATACACTACGTAGCCAAAAGAATATGGGCACCCATTGTAATTAATGAGTTCTGATCTTTCAACCACATCTATTGCTAACAGAAGTATAAAAAATCATCATATGATCTTTGGGAAAGGCTCCTTCCTATTGCAGCATGGCTGTGACCCTCTGCACAAACCAAGGTCCATTAGAATGTGATGTAGTGGGAAAAAAAACTCCAGCTGCCTGTCCAGAGCTCTACACTCTACCCTACCAAACATGTTTGAAATAAATTGAATCGTTGATTGTGAGCCAGGCATCTTGTTTACTGGCCGAATGCCTACATGCCTCTTGCCAAAAAGTGTACATACTGATTTGTATGTTCCCTTTAATCCCTAGACAAATGCATTAAATTTACCAACAAATAGCATCATACACATGCTTTAAAAAAAAGACCCTGTGCCACACAGGACAACATTTCAGAGTGACAATTTAAAAGTGAATAAATGCAAAAAACCATTAGCCTCTCACATTTTCTAGCAGTTCTGAGCATGAAGAGTCTTAATTCCAAAGGCATTTCCACCCGGACTCAGTTTGGCATGAATCGTTTACAATCATGGTTTCCTCTGCTAGGTTAGATAATCGTGCCCAATGCAGCAGAGCTGTTTTGGGATGAGATAGCCTAATAAAGTAGGTATTTACTGATTGGTTTCACATTTATGTCAAAATGCCCAAGTGGTAGCTGTGGTCAGTGGAGAAAACACTCGAGCTAATTAAAATCTGGTCCAACAACAAAATACTGCATATCGTCAGTGAACAAGAACAGCAACCTCAACAAAATGATGCTGCTTCCACTGACCCACTGCGTCAGTTAATAATATCAGTGTATTTATTTCTGTAGTGCTTTCTACTCCTGGTTTAAACTGAATTAAAACAGAACTTCTTCAATAATTACACAATTTGGCAACAATTTAGCCAGAAGGCACGTATTTTAAATAGAGCATGTAATGCATGGTGACAGAAGCAAGCAACAAGACAAAGTTAAGCAGAATTTAAGTTTATGCAAATGTGGAGACAAGTATGGGAAAAAGTCCAACAGCAAAATGTAATGTCTTTATGGTTTCTAAAGATGATATTTGGTTCCTATATACACTAATCAGCCATAACATTAAAACCACCTCCTTGTTTCTACACTCACTGTTCATTTTATCAGCTCCACTTACCATATAGAAGCACTTCGTAGTTCTACAATTACTGACTGTAGTCCATCTGTTTTTCTACATACTTTATTAGCCTGCTTTCACCCTGTTCTTGGGTGGTGGATGATTCTCAGCACTGCAGTGACACTGACATGGTGGTGGTGTGTTAGTGTGTGTTGTGCTGGTATGAATGGATTAGACACAGCAGCGCTGCTGGAGTTTTTAAACACCTCACTGTCACTGCTGGACTGAGAATAGTCCACCAACCAAAAATATCCAGCCAACAGCGCCCCGTGGGCAGCATCCTGTGACCACTGATGAAGGTCTAGAAGATGACCAACTCAAACAGCAGCAATAGATGAGCGATCATCTCTGACTTTACATCGACAAGGTGGACCAACTAGGTAGGACTGTTCAATAGAGTGGACAGTGAGTGGACACGGTATTTAAAAACTTCAGCAGCATTGCTGTGTCTGATCCAATCAGGCAGCTAACCAATGTAAAGCTCTCTGTGGATAGACTGTGGACAGTGATATATGTAGTTTAGCAGCTTCTAAGTAAAGGCAAACCTGTTATAGTGTGTCTAGGATTACATCTGGCCATCCAGACAAATGTTCTCATCCTTAAGACAGCTCTCTTTTTTGCCACCTTGCAATCAGGAAATACAAGGGTTCTTCAAAAAGTTTTCGCACTTTTAAAAACTCTATTTATAAAGAATTTCAAAAACAAATGACATCACTTTTCTACATAATCACCTTCCGATGCATTTTTGCCAGCATTGCACCAACTGTTTAATGGCATCAGCAAAAAATGTTTTTGATTGAATGCGTAGCCACTGATGCACCGTTGCTTTCACATCATCATCACATGAAAATCTTCTTCCCCTTAAAGCTTCTTTGAGCGGTCCAAAAAGGTAGAAATCAGATGGTGCTAAATCCAGACTATAAGCTCTCTCTCAGTCTCTTAAACATGACTAATTACTCCTCCTCCCACCCTTACCGTGTCCAACTAAAAATACCCATCGAACCCAGGACCTTCTTGCCGTGAGGTGACAGTGCTACCCACTGAGCGCGTCAGTCAGGTCAGTCAGTTATTAGCTCAGTGGTCCAGACTAGTTGGCTGCATTTGAAAGCTGGCAACCCTGCTTGGGCAGCTCCATGGGAACAGCATTACATTTTAGGACCGGAACTGCCATGAACAATAAGTTAAATGAAATTTGGCCAGCATTAAAACACAGCATTAGGCATAGTCAAAGACCATTTATTAATGAATACAGGACTAAACAGATGAACTATGTTTAAATAATTTTGTTAATGACAAACATGCTGCTTACCTAGATTTTTTTACCTCTTCACATTTGATTAATTACTATGCCACACTGATACACTGGCAAGTTCCCAAACCGAGCCCTACTTCCCTCAGTGAAAGTCAGACCTGCCTGAAGTCACACATACACGTAAACATGGAGTTATTCCAGAAAGTGCCATCATTAGCTTCAGATGGCAACTCTTCACACAGTTAAAAAAAACTGCCCATCAATCCAAATGATAGGTCTACAGATTAAAAAACAAAACTTTTTATGGTGAAGCAGGAGAAAAAGCAAGCAGGGAAAGCAAGTGAGAGAACGGGTACTATACTTGGCTGCAGCAATCAAAACAAAAAGCCAAGAACCTATTTTACAAAATCAGGCAGTCTGCCCATCAAAGCTACATCACACATGGCAGACTCTAGACTAATCCTCACTGGCAATGAATGGCCAATCAGGTTTAAAGTTTGTAGGCGACAGGTCTGGACAAAAAAGCCTGCCTGCAGATCAGGAGCTAAATAAAGCATTATAAGCCATCAAAGTCCTCAGAGGGTTACCCTACAAGTCAGGCATGATCAGGCTTTTGAACAGTAAAAGAGCTTCTGATCAGTACTTGCAAGTCTAAGAGAAGAGGTGCAGCCAAGGCTGCTCTTAACTAAATGAATACAGAATTAATCAGATACTTTACAAGTGCTAAAGAAAAGGTTTTTTTAACTGTACCCAAGGCCCTTTTCAGACCTTGTGCTGACCAATTTAAGTACAAATGAATAACAATGACTAACAGCCAGCCACACCTTGCATTAGCATTTGTCCTAAATAAATATTTACTAATAATCTTTGGATTATTAGATCTCATGTTTTTGAGGGCCTATGAACAAAATACAACATGCTACGGCAATGGCAGCTTGCACCAATGAGTGCTCATACAAGTCTACAAAAGACTGTACTTAATATTTTTAAAGGTTTTGCTTTGACAGTCCTGGTGCTCAACAACCACACAAATAAAAAATGAAAATACAGAGGTACCTTGTAACTCAATGTCCCCTGAACTCAAAATCTTTTAAACTCAACACCCTTTGTTGAGAAATTCATTTTTTAAATTTAATTTTAAATTAACAATGAACATTTGTTCAGCGCTTAGCTTGAGCTGTGCGGTAATATGTAATCAAAGTGCAAATATGAGACGAATTTGCATTTGTGTAAAATAACCGTCAAATTTACTCTAGATTTCAGCTAAATTTACTTTAGCTGTATTTTCCTTACCGTTTCACTTTTAAACTTGTGTTACAGCTCGGGGTTCTGAGAAATCGTAGAAATCAGCTTATTTTATTTCAGTGTTTTTATATTATATTTGTGTTATTTTCAGTGTATAAGTGTCAAAAACAACGCCATTATTTTACATAAGCCTAAAATATATGCAAGTCCACAGGACCATGGAACGCATTAACAAGTTTCCTATACATCCTTATGGGGAAAAATACCCTGAAACTCAATGCCAATCCCAGAACCAACTGATGTTGAGTTTCAAGGTATCACTGTATATTCAAAAAACACACAAGAGTAAGCAGACACTGTCAGAAAATAAAAGAATAAAAATTCCATGACCTCAACCACATTGGACACCCTTGAGAATGAATTGGAATGTCAACTGCAAGCCAAGCCTTCTTGTCCAACAACAGTGCCTGACCTTACAAATGTTACAAATGTTCTCTCTTGTTTTTAAACAAATAGCTTTAAAAAAATGTGCTTGCATTATACAGCGCTTTCTAAAAAGCCAAATGTGATTATATTCCTCTTTAATAAATACATGACATAAATGTAATGTAATAAATACATCATTCCACATTTTACATTCCACATGGTTCTGGGCTGGAACAGAATTTCCAACAAACTGGGTGAAGTTTCTTTTGGCCATATAGTGCATATATACATTTTATTTCCAGTTTATTTCTCATGTGCTTTCTGACAGATCTGGCTTTTTTATTGTTTTGTTATGGTAACACCACCTGATAGCTTATCCTTGCTCTATTTTATGATGATACAAGGTGTGAAGGGGGTCTAGGTCTCTGTGCTGTTAGTCTATATTGTTACTCTTCCCATTGATAAAACTCTTGAATCCCATGTTACTCTTCCCATTGATAAAACTCTTATCATGAATCTTTCAGCTGTGCTTTTGAATGGATGGCTGTGATCTCCCCCCATGTCTACAGACCCGAAACAAAAAGGACATGCCATGTGTTTACTTACTTTAAAAAGTGATGTATCTTGGGTAAACCCACACTCATTAAAGCCTCCTTTGAAAGTAAACTTCATCTTCATGCTCTGTGTAGTGTGGAAAAGGTGCTTTATTATAAACATGCCCTCTCCTGCATATAGTGGAGATCAAACACAAAGCCAAGAAGATGTGTGATTCTTTTAGAGCCATCATATTCCGGAATCAGGTGGTACAAAGCGCTGTATGCAGGTACATTCGGGTACCCTTATCCTTAAGAAACCATTTAACACAAATTCCTTTGTGGACTTAAAGTCTTACAGCTCAGGTTACTCTTTCAGACCTGCAACATACACAGGTAAAGTCAGTGTTTCTGATGTGTCTGCTTCTCTGTTGGGAACATTTTATTCCGTTGCTTTTTTCTTACAACCCTGATTATGGGCTCAACCTAGGCTGGTTTTGTGCCTACTTAGAGCCATCACTCTTTATCTTTTCCTGGAAACCCAGACTGCGTTGAAACACAAGAACCACCCTGTATAAGAATGAGCCCCGTATTTAGACCCACTGGGTTGTTATGGGTTCCCTTTCTTTACTCTTTTTCTGAGAGCTATATTGTCACAGGTGTGATAACCAGTTTTCATTTCTGCTCTATCTCTTATCTATCCATTTTCTTTGTTGCAGGCTGCAGATGTTTTTGTATCTTTCTTTTGTTACTTTGGTTGTTTCTGTTATTCTGGCTACCACTGTTATTTTAATACTGCACCTTTTGTTTGTAATTTTTTAGCCACAGCATTGTTTTGTCTTGATTCAGCCTCCTGAAAATCAGGTTTATTTTCAATTCTTGCAGGTGCGGGGCTACACCTGGTGCCTCTGTGGTGAGACCAGGCATGACTCACTTTGCTAAAATTCTTATAAAAAAAAGTCTTATCATTCCAAAGATTTTTAGCAACTATTCTTTTGAAATAGTGGTCTCCTTACCAAGGTACAGAAAAAACAAGGGTTTTGAAACTTGTCTGGATGGTCAGACATCATCCAGAATCTGAAAGCTGCTAGAAATAACCATTTACAGTCCAGCAAGCCTTACATCGTTATGGGACTTGAGGCGTGATAGATGCATCTGCTCCAAAACTGGCGCGCTTTATTGAGGTTTGTTGCTGATCCCTAAGACAAAACAAGCTTTTTTTGGTCAGAAAAACATAGTTCTGAGCAACAATGTTTGCTCAGGGTAAGATATTAAAACCCAACAACAAGGGAAGATATTAAAACCCAACAACTACTGTTAAGCACTGTACCTACTGTAAAGGTGTTGATGTTACTGTGCTTTGGTGGTATTTTGCAGGCAATAGAACTGCAACATTGCTGAGAGTACATGAAATCTTTAAAGTTACAATGAAGCATTTGGAATGCCCCGATCTCAACCCTATTTTTTTACTGTTTTTTATGACAGTGCCAGCCACGATTTATATCTCTTAATGCAATCTAATGGCTTATCCTAACTCCAAATCATGGTTATCCCAAGTGTGATGAGGGTCTTGATCTCTGCTTTGTTGGTCTAGATTGTTACACTTCCTATTACTGAGACTCTTATCATGAATCTTTTAGGTCTGCTATTGAACTGATGACTGATCTGTGTACCAGAAAACCAAATAAGAATTTTGCCACAAGCCAGAAATCTGCTGGGTCAAAATATACATACAGTAATTTAGATTATTCATTAGGGGTGCACAAAGTTAAATAATGTCATTTAACTTTGGGGCATGGCCTTCTAATTCCTCATTTGTGATTATAATTGGCTATAGCTGGTCATTTTTCTGTGTCCATATAAACAGAGCTAGTTGACTACATCCGTGAAACTGAGCCACAAGCAGGACTCCTAAAGCAGATCATAGATTTTAACAGAGCAAAAATGGCTTGTTAAATAGTCTGGCCAAAGATTCAACCAGAGCTTGTTAGATGATTCCAAAAGTGGTTAATAAAGGTAAAAAGAGCTATGGGGCAGAGCTCGTAACCAAACCCTAAATGTTCTGTATGTCACTTTTTAACCAAGCAGATACAGCAGCCACAATCAACTTATAAAATAACACAAATGTATTTTCCGGACAAACAAGTGTAGGCGTGTCTGCACTATCCAAAAATGGGAAATCATCAGAAAAGTATAATGAAGCACTTCCAGTACCATGGAGTATTAAATAGCAGACAGATAAGCCACAATATCGTTACTGATTTCTCTCAGGCACTTCAAATTCTCACTCAGTGGAAAAATAACTTAATTACTGAATTGACAGAGCTTCCCCAGCATGCAACCAGACACCTTTCACATAAAGGAAAACGATTTCCATAGCAACCTACCTCAAAAACTACCTTCTTTTGTAACAGAGATTAAAACTTCTGTCAAAGTTAGGAGAGTTAAACATTTTTTCTTGTAGACTCAATAGAATTATGATGTGAAACAGAGTAAAATGGGCCAATAATGGAAAAAACTTGAGGTTTCAATTGCAGTAAATTCAACCGAATGGCCCAATTTGTTACCACATTAGCCATGTCCAGCAGTAACAATGAGCTTCTTTTATTGTGTTGTGTGTTATTATTGCAGTACAAACTAATTATGTTTATTGACACATGTGGCAATGAATTATAAGCTCATAGTTTCAGATATTTGTATTTGTATTATTATTTTTCCTTTTTGCATGTTACCTTTTTCTCCTATTAGCCCGTGTTGACACCAGCAAGCAACTAGCAACCATACAGCTATATAAACAACAGTAGCAAGAAAAATACAGACAGAACCAAGTGCAATGTTTAGTCAAAAAAAAAAAACTTATTTCAAATTTAAGATCTGAATTTCATGAAAATTAAGCATTACACGGCTCAGTGTTGCTGCTTATTGACTGATGCAGTTTCAGTTTATTGTCTGTTTTTGTGAAATGTTATGTTAAGCACTAAAACCAAAACCAATTTCTGTGAGCACTATTACCAGGCAATAAAGTGTTTTTGATTTTAATTATACCTTTTTACATCAAACCCAAGTTATTAACTTCGGTAGATCTAATGGATCAATTATATGCCACAAATACCTGATGCCATTCCCTCTGCTGCAGTTTCTTACTCAGTTTAGCCCCCATTGTGCTGTGTTTCAGCATACATAAAACCAACCAAAAAATGTTAAACTTCTGTTTTATTAATATTTTTTTCTGGTATTATTAAAAAATAGAATCATTTTTAAAAAATACAGCTATTTGTAAATATAATTTAGTGGACTGGAGAAAGATGAACAAGGATTCAAGAATGGTGTAAAAAAAAATCAATAACCAGTGATATACAGTTGAGAAAACACTGAAGGCCCTTATTACAAAAGCTGATGAACAGAATTTTCAGTAACTTCAGTAATAAAGAAGTAATTTTAACCATTTTTGTGGTCTGTGGCAGATCCAGGTTTTACCAAAAACAATAAACGCAAGGCAGGGACACCCTGGCCAATCCAATGCAGGGCTTTGGGCACCAGCTCTCAGACATAGCCTATCATGTACGTGTAGCCCAGCTGGGATTGGAACCCCTATCTCAGCGATGGTAGCCTAGTCTAATAGACTGCTGCATCACGCGAGCACTGACAAAAGATACGACAAAGGAAAAAACTATAATTTAACCATTGATGGGGATGTCAAACTGGTGGACAGCTTGTGATTACTTTGATTATTTATTAATAGCAAAGAATCCAGCAGTCAGGAAATACAACAGAGATTGGCACTTGGCAGTACAAGAATAAAGGAACTGGAAAAGATCTTCAGATGTAACGATTTGACCATCCAAAGAAAAATCAGAATTGTCCAGTCTATGGACTGTGGTTCTTCATGGATGCCTTTGACATTTGGTGCTGGTAAACACTTTTGAGAGTACCTTGGACACCAAAGAAGACAAACAAATGGATCCTCTACCAAATCAACCTTAACCTATCATTTAAAGGCCAGAAGAAAAAACGGACGCTCTTTTTCTTTGGACACATTATAGGAAGAACCAATTAATTAGAAAAGACAATTATGCTTGGAAGAGTTGAAGGTAAAAGAGGAAAAGAATAGCCACCAACAAGATAGATGGATAACAATAGACAAACCACAAACAAGCCATTATGAATCCTAATGTGTGATTTGTGTAAATCCTATTCATTCAAATTATTCTCCAGGCCACCCAAGGAGGATGGAGGTCTCTGCTGAGTTCCTCTCAAGGTTTCTTTCTGTAATTTTAAGAAAAACTGTTGCCCTTGGCTTGATCAACAGGGGTTTTTGGTCTGTCAGTCCTGGATTCAGTATTCAAATTGGTTTGAGACAATGTCCATTGTACAAAGCGCATTTGACTTGACTTAAAGACCCAAACGGAAGACAGCATGTTCTGAAGAAAAAACTATCCATAAGGTCCATTAATTAGATAATTCCTAATAATAATTAAAAATAATAGCCTGTATACTTTTTAGCCACAAGTATTTCCTGGTTAGTAGCCAAATATCAGCAACCTGTAATCTGAGTGTGAACGTAGATGCATCCAAATCACCATCAAACACATAACCTCCTGTACGCATGATACCCTGAGCATACTCAGACATAGAGCCGTAAAGACACCCAGTTCCTACAGAGAATATGCAATGCCCTCTGTATTCCTTCACAGGTCATGCTGGAGTCCTAGTCCGGCATTTTCTACCTCAGACTTGACCAACTGTGTCTGTAGAGTGCCCGACCAGGCCTTTGCCAACACTAAGACTTGAAACCCTGGCTCTGCCATCTGAGCACCTCTTTACTTATTTAAAATTATTATTATTTTATTTTAGTTCAAACAGTAGTTTCTCCAGTGTAGGTTGGAGTACCAGTTGGGGGAGCTAGCACCACCAGTCTACTACAAGTGAAATCTCAGCTGTTCCAGCCGGAGACAATGATTTAATGTAACGAGCCTACCAATAGGAAATAACATTTAAAACTCTCTGATCTAAAAAGTCAAATGATTATTTAGGGCCAGTCTGGCAGGCTGATGAGAAAGAGTCCCGTCATTGCATTGTTCCACCTAACCTTGCTTTAATCTTTTCCATAAGCCTCCCATACAGTCAAATGTAATTACTGGGAACTCTTTCAAAACAAAGCTGGTTGCTGATCAATCAAACAGACTTTACTTAGCTTCAGTTGTTTCAGCTGGAGTGCTTGTAGGTGCTTCTGGATTAATGGAAGAAAACAAACTGTGGTCAAAAGTTTATTCTGATATGTAAGGCTGATTTCTGAAACTGTTGTTTTTTCTGTAGTTTAATAATTGGAACACATAATTGGAAACATTTCTCCAGAAAGAAAATGATGCAGTTAAAATTTACATGTATTGATAGTTTAAAAACATAGTTTTCATGAATGACTACCGTTTGTGACTTCTTTGTACTTGGCTGGTTTAACTGCACCCTATAATAATGTACATAAACGAGTCTTTTGTAAAAGAAACTGATTGATTTAAATTAATAGGGAATTTTTCTAGATTGTACGATGTATTCCAAGAGCCACTACATACACAGGTCAGCAATAAACTGCCAGGGTAATAGTAGCTCAGTTGTTAATGATTGCATGGTCTTTGGTTCAAGCTCCACCATTGCCAAGTTGCAACTATTGGGCCTCTGAGCATGGCCTTTAATCCTAATTAGCTTAGATTGTATTCCATAATCATCTGTGAAATGCCTTAAATATAAAAGTAAATGTAAATTAGAAGCCAATGGAACACAAATGGCACTGTCTACAGTCTAGCAAGCTTTTTATTTCAAATGAAGTTTATTGCTGATTCCAAAAAAGAAAGAAGTAAAATCTGAAAGTAAACAAAGTTTGACTGTAAACAGTCACTTATGTTCCAGCAGCTTCTTATTAATGAATTATAGGTTTACAAAGAAGGACATACACTGATCAGCCATAACATTAAAACCACCTCCTTGTTTCTACACTCACTGTCCATTTTATCAGCTCCACTTACAATATAGAAGCACTTTGTAGTTCTACAATTACTGACTGTAGTCCTTCTATTTATCTACATATTTATTTACCTGCTTTCACCCTGTTCTTCAATGGTCAGGACCCCCACAGGACCAGCACAGAGCAGGTATTATTTAGGTGGTGGATTTTCTCAGCCCTGCAGTGACACTGACATGGTGATGGTGTGCTAGTGTGTGTTGTGCTGGTGTGAGTGGATCAGACACAGCAGCGCTGCTGGAGTTTTTAAATACCGTGTCCACTCACTGTCCACTCTGTTAGACACTCCTACCTAGTTGGTCCACCTTGTAGATGTAAAGTCATAGACGATCGTTCATCTATTGCTGCTGTCTGAGTTGGTCATCTTCTAGACCAGGGGTCTCAAACTCAATTTACCTGGGGGCCGCTGGAGGTAGAGTCTAGGAGCGGCTGGGCCGCATCAAGTGTTCCACAAAAAAAGGGTTTCAGGTATTCCAAACAAAAGTACAACTGATCCAAACTTCTCAATCTTTATTAATAACAGTTCAGAACATGAACAATTCTTCAGAAAATAGGCTTCTTTTACCTACTCTTTGCTGCCAGAAACCTTCAAAGATCCATTATTCCCAGAATTGTCTTACATCTTGAAGGTTTTCTTTGGGTCATTTAGTGAAAGTCACAACACCTGTAACCGTGACTTGTTTTGAGTTATGAGATTTGCAGTATGACTGTTGTTTGGTATTTGTTGGTGATGAAAAGAAGGCTGGTCTTTAGAATCCACAATTAATGCCAACTTCAGTGGTTATACAGTTTGAAAATGTTTTATGGGATGTTCTGTACTAAAATGACACATTACACATCCCTAAATGTTTTAAATGTTCTATCAACAAGTTTTTTCTATAATATTTTAATTAAAAACAACTATTGTGAGATATATCCACTTGTCCTGTTTGCATTACACAGGAGAGACCCCCCCCCCCCTATTGTTAAGAAAATATTTTTTTACTAACACAAGTAACGAAGTAACGCTTACTCTGAGTACGTTTTAAATGAGTTACTTTTTTACTTGAGTAGGTTTTTAGACTAGTAATTTTACTCGTATTTCAGTAAAAATTATTTAAAGTAGTAGTACTTTTACTTGAGTACTCTTTCCACCTCTGCCAAATACCTGAGTGTTTGGGATATTATTCAGAAAGCCCTTTCTATATATTCTGAGAGGAATTTGAAAATTTTATCATTGTTCATAGCTTTTTTGAGCACTTCGTTTTTCTTATCATTATTAAATTTATCTCTCAGGTGTTTATGCATTTCACATTCATAAATAAAGTAATCTAGATTTTATTCTTTTTGTTTACATCCTACACATCCTTCTGCTCTACCAAATCTCTCCGCCACTGAGCTAACTCTGGTGTCCATGTTACTTCACCTCTCTTAATTCTTAATATCAAGTGCATTGTCTGTTTAATATATTTTAAATTCTTGCTCTTTTTGATTAAATTGTTCTTGGTAAATTCGTTTTCTTTTGCGATCGCACCTTTCTGTCCTCTGTACCTTGCACTGACTGACAGGATATATTTTCCTTCCACTTGGTGTCGCTCTGAATCATGTTTCAGCCAAGTGATGTTGCTAATACGTTGCTAAGTGAAAAAAATAATAAAATGCGAAGGGTAAAGAGTTGCGCAACGACTCAGCAAAATAGGTGCATGTGAGAAAACCGCGCGGGCCGCACTAACTAATGAACTTTGACGTTATGTCGGGGGCCACAAAATATCGGCCTGCGGGCCGCAACTGGCCCGCGGGCCGCGAGTTTGAGACCCCTGTTCTAGACCTTCATTAGTGGTCACAGGACGCTGCCCATGGGGCGCTGCTGGCTGAATATTTTTGGTTGGTGGACTATTCACAGTCCAGCAATGACAGTGAGGTGTTTATAAACTCCAACAGCGCTGCTGTGCCTGATCCACTCATACCAGCACAACACACACAAGCACACCACCATCATGTCAGTGTCACTGCAGTGCTGAGAATGACCCACCATCCAAATAATACCTACTCTGTGGTGGTCCTGACCATTGAAGAACAGGGTGAAAGCAGTCTAAAAATTTATGTAGAGAAACAGATGGACTACAGTCAGTAATTGTAGAACTACAAAGTGCTTCTATATGGTAAGTGGAGCTGATAAAATAGACAGTGAGTGTAGAAACAAAGAGGTGGTCATAATGTTATGCCTGATGCGGTGTATCTGGAATTGTGTGTGACAAGGGTAAAGGTTTGGTAAAATTGGCTACTAGTCTGCTCGGTGGGAAAAGAAAAAAAGAGGGGCTAAAAAAAGAGGGGTTTGGGTCTTCAATGCTGTGTAAAGAACCCTGGTTAGTAGCCTGAGGTGCCTGTACAGAAGTGGTGAAACGCAGAGATTTAGCATGTGACTCCTTGAGTGCATGTGCAAGACTGGCCTCATGCACGAAAACAATAAAGTAAGGGAGTCAGACGGAGAGGCAAATATACCCTCCTCGGATGCGATCAGGGTCCCCAGCAGTGGAAGACTAATTGGCAGGGCTAATTGAGGAGAAAAGGGAGGAAATGCAAAAAAAAAATCTGGGTTCAAACCACATTCATCAACTAAAATACTGGTGCTATCATGTCTGCGCTTCCAGTGAGGAGGGGCACTGATGTCTCAGGATGTCATCATGTTTTTGGTTTCACTCCTTTGATGGAAACTGAAACAGCTAGTAAGAACTGTCAAAATCTATATTTGCAATATTTTACACACTATTTCATGTTACGACAAGGATCTTCAAGCTAACATGTCACTATGTAAAGTTAATACTATGGTTCCAGGATATTGTCCATCTTGCTTTCTGAACTGGACCTGTTTAATTATTTTGTACCTATTAACAAATGCCATTAAATCATCTGCAGTGATTATCAGTCTCTAGTAACCTTGATTAATGCTACCGCCCGGCAAAATCTCTTCAGGATACTTACGTTTTTTAATCAATGCATTACCATACATACCTCTTATTTGGCCAATAAAATCAAATCTTTCTTTTGTGCATGGAGGAAAACTGTATCGCTGTGTATTACTTACACTAATACCAAGTTCACACTACACGACATTCCAAGTCGTCAGGTCGCTGTACAGTTCACACTACACAACTGGATCTCTTGTAATCAGGATTCTCTTAAGCCGGTGTGTATTTCACTCTACACGACTGATCGGCGATAGGGGGTTCACACTACACCATCTATCACCAACTGGAATTGCGGGCGAGCATCTCTGGTCTCCCAAACTACGTTTGTCACGAAAACAAACGTGAGAAGTGATGAGGGGTTTAATGATACCACGTCCAAAAATGCACATCAACAAGTAGCGAGCGATCAAAGTTGTTAATGCGCTGATGTGCAGCGTTAAATCAAGGAGAAAAAATAAATGAATCTGAGTAAATTGGTTTGGATTGTTCTGTAGTGAGTTGGAGGTTAATAAATATTTTTTGCAATGCAGCGTTGGTGTCATGTATAGTAGAGAACGATAAGGTCAGAAATACTGTAAAACCTGTGTGTGTACCGATGTATTCTGATATAAACTATATTATGCCCCTGTCCCACCTTTTCACAACACCTCCCCTGCGTTTCCCTCCATACCATATCCTGCGTTCTCATTGGCTGTTTGACATAGCACTCACTGCCAGTCGGGCAACTCAGATCCAGATATCTGACATGATAGAAATCTCGCTTCGGTCGCTGAGCGCTCGGCAAGCCGCTCGGATCGAGTTGTTGGGTAGTTCACACATTCGCGATTGAGAGCCGAGTCTTGATCGCCGAGCTGTTCCTGAGCTGGCAAATGTAGTGCCAACCAGTCAGCGAGCGGAAATCAGGGCAAGTAGTGTGAACTAGGCATAAGTCATACTGCACGTCATGCAGATTTAATGCAAGTAGCTTTTGTTTACATTTTGTGCAACTGTTAGATTAAACTAGTAGAAAACAGTCCCGTTTGGCTATTTTAATATTTAATATTTTAATATTTAATAGATAGTTTTGTACAGTTTGGTTCTGCTGGAAATGGAGTGGTTTTGTGGTAATCTGCTTGTTAGTGAGCATCTCTTTAGAAATGGAACAGTCTCATGTGGCTATTTTTATCAGACGAAAGGGCTGTGTTATGCCACTTCATTAAAAAATTTTTGCAATATTATATTAGGAAAAAAAGCCAGTGTGGTCGGGTGGAGCAGCAGTAAACACGCTGGCACACTGAGAAGTTTGAATCTCAGCTCTGCTACCGGCAGGCAGGGCGCCCATACGGACAATGATTGTTCCACAGATCGGAACGCTTTTTGCCACATGAGGGCTTCGTCATAACTGCTGCGATGGTGTCTGCACAGAGACGCGGGTAATGATTATGGATCTCTGATACGTATTTCCGTATCAACCCGCCTTGTGCAGGTGAAAAAGAAGTGGTCCACTGCTACACACATGTTGGGTGGGGGGGTGGGGGTTGGTGTGTGATTGTCACAACCCTCCTTGGTCAGGAGTAGAGGTCAGCACCAGCAGAGGAAGTAAAATGCAATTGGGTAATTGGATATGACTAGATTAGGAGGAAAATTAGAAGAAAATGCATTAAAAAAGCCAAAAAGGAGCAATTCTATTATTGTGTCTGTATCACGCTGGGGTAGAACTCATCTCCCAAGAATCACCATGGCAGCATTAAAAGTGTATGATTTAATCAGTGAATATTCAGTCTGGGGAGTTAAGATTAGATTTTAGCCCCTGTGATCAGACACAGTGGCATCACTGAATAGCAATCGACAATAATAAATAGCAAGCTTTTTAGTGATGTATACTTTTGTGTTTTCCTACATTCAGTTTGAAGACCCGTCAAGGACTTAAGGGAAAAAAAATCATGTGTAGTCATTTTAACTATGAAGACAAATACACCAATGGATAATAGAGTGGATGCTACACCGTCTCCACAGATAAAAATGGTTTTGTCCTTGAGGAACAACTGTTCACAAAAAGACGCAATACTCCTTTGCAGGCAGGGATGGAAATTAGACCACACAGAATAAGTGAGTAAACAGAATTCACAGTTATCCAGTGCTGTGTCTGATTAGAGCCTTGACAAATAATAGGATCAGATTGCAGGGGCGTTCAAGGTGGTGGTAATTTCATGGGCTTGAACTATATACAGAGGCTCCCTACAATTACTTTTAACAGCCTCTGATGAGAAAAGAGAGCAACTTTATTTATTAACACCCCCACTATCTTCCTCTCCTCTAATTACCTTAGGTAGTTATGAACGGAGAGAAAAAAGAAAGTATAATTTTGAAACATTTGCCCAATATTACCTACAAGCCTTCCCAAGACTGAACAATAGCAATTCTTAATGGAGTATAGAGTCTTCTGGAAATACAGAAATTGCTTAGAGCCTTTTTGTGAAAGGACAGACACCTAGAAGTAATTTGTACATAGGTTTTTTTAAATTTAAATAATACACTGATCAGCCATAACATTAAAACCACCTCCTTGTTTCTCACTGTTCATTTTATCAGCTCCACTTACCATATAGAAGCACTACAGGCCTGGACTACAGCCAGTAATTGTAGAACTACAAAGTGCTTATATATGGTAAGTGGAGCTGATAAACTGGACAGCGAGTGTAGAAACAAGGAGGTAGTTTTAATATAATGGCTGATCAGTGTACATCCCATCCTATAACCATGGGCATTAATATGAAGTCGTCTTTACCTCCACAAGGGAATCAGGCTTTCCACAAGATTTTGAAGTATGTCTGTGTGAATTTAAAAACATTCAGTCAAAAGAGCATCTGTAAGGTCAGACTCTCAATCAATAGTCCAATTCATCCCAAAAATGTTCAAAGCTCTTGAAGTCAGCTAAAAGCATGTCTTCATCTACCCGTTATGCACATGGTATGGTCATGCTGGAGGTGGTAAGAGGGGCCTTACTCAAACTGTTGCCACAAAGGTAGAGGATAAAGTGTATTAAATGTCATTTCTTCTTTCTTGTACCGCACCTGATAAAGCCTGAAGTTCAAATTTTAAACCTGTACCAAAGTACAAGTCATATAACAGGTAAAAAAAAGTACACGCTAAACTCAAGTACTCCTCCACCACCTGTTCTGGCAATAGTTACTGTTGCTGTGACAATGATGTGATACCCCATCTACCACATCTGATCAAGCCTAAAGTTCAAATTTTAAACCTGTACCAAAGTACAAGTGATATGACTATATCAAGCAAAAAGGAACACGCTACACTCAAGTACCTCTCCACCACCTGTTCTGGCAATAGTTGCTGTTGATTGGACAATAACGTGATACCCTATCTACCACACCTGATCAAGCCTAAAGTTCAAGGTTCAAATTTTAAACCTGTACCAAAGTACAAGTCATTTGACTATAACAAGCAAAAAGGAACACGCTACACTCAAGTACTTCTCCACCACCTGTTCTGGCAGTAGTTACTGTTGATTGGACAATGATGTGATATTCCATCTGACCATCCATTTCTCAGACATGACCAACTGTGTCTGTCAAGCACCCAACAAGGCACAGCTCCCAGCTGTACCACCAGGCTGTCAGTTTACTGATGTTTAGTTAGTTAGTTTGTTTGTTTTTTCAGTGTATGCATTCCAATGTCATTAAGAAAGCTTAAGTTTGTGAACCCCTGATTTAGGACATTTAGTAGCACGTGAAGTAATTAAAAATGATTTAGCTTAACCTTAACATGCCAAGCTACTAGCAAATATTGAGCAACTGTACAGTTCTTTTCTGACATCCATGTTTTGACTGGACAGGTCACAAGGCAGATTCAATAACATCTGTTCAGTTGTTTAGTTTGAAGTGGACTAGAGAAAACGTTCCACTATAAGTAGTCCTGACATGACAGCTTGTTGTTGGATCAGCACAGGACTCATTTCAGCTTTGTGTAGTTTTAAGGACCCAAAGGAATTTGGAACTGTGCATCCTGTCAACAACGCAGGGCGTAATCAATCCGAAGGCTTAATCGTTTCCAGTCAAATGAGCTATTACCTGCATGACTCTCCAATTGAGCCAGTCATAGCTGATACAAAAGACCTTTTAAAAGGAAGCTGACCCGGTAATGAGAAACAGTAGAGATGCATCAGTCAGGCGGGTCAATATGCCCTGTCTCAGACCATTACCCAATCAGGCCGGGATGTGCCACGCCGTTTCGTGAGGGAGGGAATGCGCCGGACTTATCAGTGGCCCTGAGGATACACTTCAGTGAAGAAAGCAGGATAAATGGGCGCCTTCGTTTGCAGTGCCGTCGAGAGAAGATTCGTTCTGCTTTGCCCCTTTTTTAATTTAGAACTACAGATGAAATTGAGTTTAAATGATGCACAGAAGATATTTCACTAAAATGTACATCTAGGCTTGGTTATGCCACACTACACAATAAAGTCCTCAAAAAAATCCAGTCATGTTTGTTAAAATTGCATGAGCAAGTACTTTACAGGTACGATTACATTTATTAATCTGTAGATCTGTAGTTTAACTTAATATATTTCATCTTTCCAGTCTTCAATAAGTCTTTAAAATGACTTATCACTTCATTTTATTACTGTTTTACCACCTTTTTATCCTCGTCATGGCGATGGGGGGTCCGGTTTCCACAGAATCAGTGAGTGTATTGCAGTAACACAACCTGGACAGGATGCCAATCCATCATAGGGCCTTCCTCAGACATAGCCAATCATGTCTGGATGTAGATTCCTGTCCAGCCAATAACACAGCTGGGGATTCAAACCCTGGATCCCAGCAGTAGTGGGTAAGCATAATTATCTGATGTGCCGCTCAGGTGACGCAGCGGTAAAATACATTCACATTACATTTTCAGAAGACGCCTTTATCCAAAGCGACATACAGTAAGTACACTGTCTAAGCAATTGAGGGTTAAGGACCTTGCTCAAGGGTCCAACAGACTTTTCGATTACTAGTCCAGTATCTTAACCACTAGGCTACAACCGAATACATCGGATCGAATCTCAGCTCTGCCATCCGGCTGGGCTGGGCGGCTATATGAACAACGTTTGGCTGTGGAGGGACCTCATAACTAGTGCAATTACGACCTCTGCTGGCTGATTGATGGCGTCCGCACAGAGTAGAGGAATAATGCAATCGGGGTGTGGCTCTCCATGCACAAGGCTGATCCACATATGAACTCGCCTCATAAAGGTGAAAAGATGCAGTCGGCTACTGCGCATGTGTCAGAGGGGGCGTGTGTCAGTTCGCGCTCCTCTATCAGGGGTGGGGGCCAGCACCAGTAGAGAGAAAGCATAACACAATTAGGTAAAATTGGACGTGCTAAAAAAATTGGGAGAAAAAGGGAGAAAATGCATTAAAAAAAAATGATATGATGGAAATGCTGCTAATTCTAAAATATATCCAATGGTTCTTTGCAGAGATGTAAGAACCAAGGGTTATTTTACCTCATTTCACCTTATTTAATCAAAAGCATTTCTATGTATGAATGAAAGAAATACACCATTTGCAGATTTATGATGAAAGTAGTATTCCATGTTGTTCAGGTTGTGCCATAAGATAGTTCATCGACCCATGATCATGAACATTACAGCCTGAGGAGTGGTGAAAGGTTGTGCCTATTTTGTCAACAGAGCGTTTGTAAGGTCAAGCACTGATTTTAGATGAGAAAGCCTGACTGGCAATCAATGCTTCAATTTATCTTGATGCTGTGCTTAAGAACAGGGCATATTCCCTGAAAGAGTTCCTCTACAGAAAACTCATCAAACCACATTTTTTGGACCTTGGCATTGGAGTTGGAGGCATATAATTGATTGTATCTAATATAGTGGTACCTTGAAACTCAACGTCAATTGGTTCTGGGACTGGTGTTGAGTTTAAAAGGCGTTGAGTTTCAAGGTATTTTTTCCCATAAGGATGTATGGGAAACCTGATAATGCGTTCCATGGTCCCATGGAACTGCATATATTTTAGGCTTATGTAAAATAATGGGGTTGTTTTTGACACTTCTGCGCTGAAAATAACACAAGTATAATATAAAAAAATAAATAAAAAGCTGATTCTTACAATTTCTCAGAACCCCGAGCTATAACACAAGTTTAAAAGTGAAACAGGAGGAAAATTCAGCTAAACACAGATACATGTAGATGCTTTCAGACTGGATTTGATGGTTATTCCACACAAATGCAGTTTCGTCTCATATGCACACTTTGATGACGTCTTACCGCACCGCTCAAGCCGAGCGCTGAAGCGACTGTTCATTGTTAATTTAAATAAAATACATATTTTTTGGCTGTTCAGATCGCACAGTGGTAAAAACACACGCTGGAACCAGAGCTGGTTCTCGAATACATCGTATCGAATCTCAGCTCTGCCTGCCGGCTAAGGCTGAGTAGCCACATAAACAACGATTGGCCTGCTGTTCAGATGGGCGGGACTAAGCCGGATGGGGACTCTCTCTCATGACAGGTGCAATTACGACCTCTGCTGGCTGATTGATGGCGCCTGCACAGAGATGAGAAAAGAGTGCTCTCAGGGTGTGTCTCTCCGTACACAACGCTGAGCTGCACTGCACTAGTCAAAGTGTAGGGGATAAGATGCATACGGCATGCTGCCCACGTGTCGGAGGGGGCGTAGGTAAGCTTTGTTCTCCTCAATCAGAGCAGGGATTGGCATTGGTGGAGAGGAAGCATGACGCAATCGGGCAAGTGGACGCGCTAAAAAGGGAGAAAATGCATAGAGAAAATATTTAAAAAAATACATATTTTTTTAAACACATCGAGTTTAAAGGAAATGTTGAGTTTAAGGGTACAAATTTCTTACAAGTTTCAAAGATTTTGAGTTTTTGGGGACGTTGAGTTAAAAAATACTATACTAATACTTGTATACTAATACAAACCTAATATATGGAACATGGCGACTTTGCTATATAAGCAGTATTGATTAAACAAGCAATTATTATTTTTTTAAGTAATTGCTTATATTAATTAATCTCAACATGTACAGGTTATCATGAAATGTCTTGCAATGGCTTAACAGCTGGCACAATTGTTTATCTTTATGTTATAAATTTTTTGTTATAAATTTTTTGTTTAATTATGTTATTTTTGATAACTGGGCAATTCATGCTGTCTACTTTTACCCAGTCATGAATGCTCTGACCTGTTTTCTTCTTTGTGTTTTATTTAGGCATGACGTAGCACAATAACGGGATGGTGTAAAGTAAAACAATATTATATTTCAAAGCCATATTTCCTAGCAAAAGCATATGTTAAAAAAAAAAAACAATAGAAATCCAGAGGCTGAGCATATGGGATCTAACCTAGTTTCAAACTGAGCCTGGTTTACATACTTCAGTCTAACTAATACTGATTGACAGAATCATAACATAGCCTTTAGAAGTCTGGGATGTAATTTGGGAGAAAATAAGTGGGCGCAAGAAAATGTTTTTTTTTTTATTCAACAGTGCTACGAGACTTCCCTTAGACTTCCGAACTGCTCGATAAACCTAAAGTACATGGCTGGGGCTTCATTTTGGGAGAACATCAAAAGGACTTGCACAGAGGGAAGTGAATTTAGCATGCCTGCAAGAACATTTTGTTTACAGAGAGAAAACGAGGAAGAAGAAACATAAACATTGCACACTTACGCTCCAGAAAAATGAATGCAAATGAACATTTATTTAAAAATGTATGCAAATGTATGCAGATTTTCCTCCATTTCGTCTTCACCATTCTTTTTTTCAAACCTTCGCTCTTTTAATACTGGTGGCAGACAACAGCACAGGGTTTGAAATTCATAAAGCATTTATTTTACTAGTTAGGCACAAACCTATTATTTAAGTCAATCTTTCATCTCAATGTAGTAGTTCTATTAATAGCACAATACTTTATACACTGATTAGCCATAACATTAAAACCACTCACTGTCCATTTTATCAGCTCCACTTACCATATAGAAGCACTTTGTAGTTCTACAATTACTGACTGTAGTCCATCTGTTTCTCTGCATGCTTTGTTAGCCCCCTTTCATGCTGTTCTTCAATGATCAGGACCACTACAGAGCAGGTATTATTTAGGTGGTGGATCATTCTCAGCACTGCAGTGACACTGACATGGTGGTGGTGTATTAGTGTGTGTTGTGCCGGTAAGAGTGGATCAGACACAGCAGCGCTGCTGGAGTTTTTAAATACTGTGTCCACAGACTGTCCACTCTATTAGACACTCCTACCTAGTTGGTCCACCTTATAGATGTAAATTCATAGACGATCGCTCGTCTGTTGCTGATGTTTGAGTTGGTCACCTTTGTCTTTTGGTCATTTTTATCAGTGGTCACAGGACACTGTTGGCTGTACATACTTTTGATTGGTGGACTATACTCAGTCCAGCAGGGACAGTGAGGTGTTTAAAAACTCCAGCAGCGCTGCTGTGTTTGATCCACTCATAGCGGCACAACACACACTAACACACCACCACCATGTCATTGTCACTGCAGTGCTGAGAATGATCCACCACCTAAATAATACCTACTCTGTGGTGGTCCTGACCATTGAAGAACAAAAAAGCAGGCTAAAAAGATGTGTAGAGAAAGAGATGGACTACAGTCAGTAATTGTTGAACTACAAAGTGCTTCTATATGGTAAGTGGGGCTGATAAAATGAACAGTGAGTGTGGAAACAAGGAGGTAGTTTTAATGTTATGGTTGATCGGGTTAGTCATATTTTAAATTTAAATAATTTTAATTTAAATAAAATTAACTGGATGACAGAAATGTTTTGCCCTCAAGAAAGAAAAAACTACGTCACCTAAGCTACAGCCACACTGCAGTTAGAACCGGTCCAAATCTGACCCAAAATGTGTTTTTTTTCTTTGTTCCATGTCTATTGTTATGTATTGAATAAATGGCATGCTTTGAATGTTCTGGCAATAGTTTGGTGAAGGTTTATTTCTGTACGAGCATGATTGTTCACCAGTGCACAAAGTGAGAATCATTCAAAAAGGGTGGTGAGGAGAAAATCCAGTGGCCTGTACAGAGCGCTGACCTAAAAAAAACTGAACACCTGGAACGAATTAGAACGTCAATTCTGAACACACAAATGCAAACAGTATGAACCCAAGATATTTCATGTTTTATCTATAATCCATATATCTGTATTTGTTAATATACAT
This sequence comes from Trichomycterus rosablanca, assembly GCF_030014385.1. Lineage (NCBI taxonomy): Eukaryota > Metazoa > Chordata > Actinopteri > Siluriformes > Trichomycteridae > Trichomycterus > Trichomycterus rosablanca. The sequence goes on from NC_085992.1 coordinate 18,831,519, forward strand.
GCATTCCTGCATTTCAGGTCTGCAACACATTCCAAAAAGTTGGAACAGAGGCAATTTAGGGCTAGTAATGGGGCAAAAAATAAGTAATGAGAGATTTCAAACAGGTGACTGTAATCATGATTTGTTACAAAAGCAGTATCGGGGTGGCATGGTGGGTAGCACTGTCGCCTCACAGCAAGAAGGTCCCGAGTTCGATCCCCAGGTGGGGTGGTCCGGGTCCTTTTTGTGTGGAGTTTGCATGTTCTCCCTGTGTCTGCGTGGGTTTACTCCGGGTGCTCCGGTTTCCTCCCACAGTCCAAAAGCATGCAAGTGAGGTAAATTGGAGATACAAAAAATTGTCCATGACTGTGTTCGATATAACCTTGTGAACTGATGAACCTTGTGTAATAAGTAACTACCGTTCCTGTCATGAATGTAACCATAAGTGTAAAACATGACGTTAAAATCCCAATAAACAAAAAAACAAAAGCAGTATCCACCAAAGAATGAGTCTCTGAGGAGCAAAGTTGGGCAGAGGATCTCCAGTTCGCCAATCCCTGATTGTATTCAAGGAGGGTAAATTTGCTGCTCACGGGCCCTCCGACGCATGTGCAGTCCTAGCGAGCCCCTTCTTTACACTCGTGCTACTGCACAGATGCCTCTATCTGATAACCAGGGTCCTTGCACAGCGTTTGAAGACCCCACACACTTAGTCCAGTCATTTCCCCAACCCAGCAGACACGGTGGGCAATTTGTGTCTGCTGCAGGCACTGCCAATTGTGCCCGCTAGATGGCGCCCAGTCGACCGGTAGCAGAGCCAAGACTCAAAATCAGGGTGCTCAGAATCTCGGCACTGCTGTGCTAGCGGAATATCCCACTACGCCACCTGGGCTCCCAAGTTTTACAATTTGTCCAGGAAGGGATTTGCATATTTCTCCCTCTACAGTGCATAATATTACTAAAACATTCAAGAAATCTGGGGAAGTGCATGAGAAGCAAGGGAGCAGGCCTAAGTTTAACCCCCATGATCTCTGATCCCTCAGACAGAACTGCGTCAAGAACCATCATTCACAAACTGTGGCTTGGCATCCTGTCCAGGCTATTCCTGGCTTGTGCCCAGTATTTGCCAGGACCCTGACCACGATAAAGCATGTCATGAATATTTTTTTTTAATTAAAAAAGGTCCTAATGTGTGAATGGACCACAACAAGATGCTTCTCAAACTACAATAGCACTGGTGTGACAAAAGATAAAAGATGTTTATACAAATGCCTTTCTTTTCATTCATTTGACTCTTCAAAGGTCAAGCAAGAAAAACATGGCTATTGAATGAAAAGTACTTTTACCCCCTTTTATACTGCTTATTCTTGTCTTTCCAAATCCTCCAATGACTCCTGCCCTCCCCTGTTCTTACAGCTGATCCACGGCATGACTGACAAAGGACTGACCACAGAGTGGAAGACGGAAAGAGAGGAACCGAGTGACTGAAAGTGAAAAGCAGGAGCACCAGGCCATGCAGATGAATCCCTTTCCTAAGCCCTAAGGTCTTTAAATGAGAGCAGTGTGTGTAAATGCTCATTCATGCCTACACAAACAGCTCTTCAGCCCTATTTTTTGAAGACCCGTCACCGGTCAACTCTTTCCCACAAATCCTCTGAGGACAATTAGCCAATAAACAATTGTACTGAGGACTGGAGGTGGTCTGGTATTTACACAGGGAGAACAATACTCACTTATCCTATTTTAAATGGCTTTGTTCTGAATGGTTGTCTGTTGGTTGTGAAGAGAGAGAGATGCTCTGTCTAACATATGGCCAAAACCCCTAGAGTTAGGAATAACTAAATCAGGACAAAAGCAAAAAAAAAAAAAGTTGGAACACTCCAGCACATGGCCCTTGGAGTGTCTGCTAACAAAACAGGACACAAGAACCGAGGTCATACCTGCAAATGTAAGTAGGAATCTTAAGCCCCAAAGCTAAAAAGAGAGATTTGTACCATCTGCTGCACACATCGTTCCAAAGACTAGAACAATGGACAATTTGTAGAGAAGGGAATTTAGCTTCAGGATCAAGACAAACAGAGCATTAGGGAGGTAAAATATAGGATTTCAGAAGATACGACAAAACAGTCCTACAAGTCATTTCACCATGTCTGATTGTTCTTTTCTCTTTTTGATGAATGCCATGGGTTTGGATTTAGTCTAAAGCCCAAAGTGGACCATACCATTAAGCTCTTCACTTTGGAATAACATGGTGAAATCAATCATCTCAGACCAAAGTGATTTAAAAGCAGAATTTCATTCAGCACTTGTCTTAATCTTCATCACCACAAATCTTCTTTCTCTTCCAGCAGCAGGCTGCAATCAGATTGTTGCAGAAATGGCACACAGGATCATACCTAATCTTAACTGCACATATATAACACAGCCAGTATTTGCACACCTAGTCATGAGTTTATTGGACATCTAATATCAAAACCATAGGCATTAATAAGGATCCCCCCCCCCCCTTTGTGGCTTTAACATCCTTTCCTTTTCCTGGAAGGCTTTTCAGAAGATTTTGAGAGCATTTAAGAGGTTAGGTACTGACGCAAAATCGAAGTTCCAGTTCATCCCAAAGGGTTGTGGTCGGGGCTCTGTGCTGCTGCTGGATTTCCTCCAAACCAATTTCTTCAGCACATGTCATGCTAAATAAGGATATGGCATTCCTTAACCTGTGTCCATAAAGTTAGAAGCACATGGTTTATTTTACATAAATGATTTCATACACCCATTAGCAATGGGTATGACTAAAGCACACAAACCTAATTATTAGAAGTGGTGTTCACATACTTTTGGCTATTCATTCTCTCAACCAGAGATTTTTAAATACTGTTTAAACCTACTGGCCTTTTTATTAGGAACACTCTCCCTGTTAACCTTGGTTGTAGGTGTACAGTTAGAGACTGGCGGGATTTTCTCTTTTTAAACACAATGTGTGTTAATCTTCCACTAGTTTTTTTTATTAGTGGACACTTTCTGATCCCAGGTCGTGATCTGCCCCGTGAGCAGCGTCCTGTAACCACTGATGAAGGTCCACCACCATCATGTCAGTGTCACTGCAGTGCTGAGAATGCTGAGAATCAGTGCCGAGAATCATCCACCACCTAAATAATACCTGCTCTGTGGTGGTCCTGTCGGGGTCCTGACCATTGAAAAACAGGGTGAAAGCAGTATGTAGAGAAACAGATGGATTACAGTCAGTAATTGTAGAACTACAAAGTGCTTATGTGTATATGGTAAGTGGAGCTGATAAAATGGACAGTGAGTGTAGAAACCAGGAGGTGGTTTTAATGTTATGGTACATTTTAGATCAGCATTTTAGCAAGTCTAGGGTTTTCTTCTAACAGGGAGACGGTTTTACAGGTTATCCAGAAGAATACAGGGTCTCACAAGGGTATTTTGTGGATGGGGTTAAATCCTCCATAATAACACAAATACAGGTTACTGACAATCCATCGGTGAGAACATAGGGTCTTACAAGGATATTTTGGTGGAGTGGGTTAAATTTTAACACAAATACAGGTTATCTGTCAGAATACAGGGTTTCAACATGATATTTTTTTTAATGTTGAAGTTCTCAGGATCTTAGATCCTGAGGTGGCAGTGATACAGTTCTTTACAGTGTATTTATTCATTTATTAAGTCTATTGTTATAATTATGTGTAATTATGCTTTTAATCTACTGCTTAATCATGTTTTATTCATGTTTTATTTTGAATTCTCTTCTCTCTTTTGTAGATTAAATTAATCATAGTAATCATGAAAGGTTCTATATAAATAAATGGGACTTGCCTTGCTCTGCCTAGTACAACCCATATTGTTACCATGTTGGTGTCATTACAGTGCTGAGAACGGTCCACCAGCCAAACAGCATCTGGTGGTCAGACCTACAGGGTTCTCTTTTGATTGATAAATGAGGTACAGATTGATAGCAAAGTGTAAAGCGCAACAGTAATTGTATACCTACAAAGTTTTTCTGTATGCTAGGTGTTATAATTAGGGCCCTACTAATTTCACAGACCTGGTTTTTTTTTTTTTTTATCACAGATTTCACTGATTTTTAAACAAAAGTGCCACATTTCACAGCAGCCATTTAATAACACTCATACATTAAATGATAAAATAAATGTAAGCTACAATACACAGCACAGTCCACCTTAATGGATACATAAATACTCGTCCATGTTTTGACACACCCATGTTTTTTCAAAGTTTGTTTTGTCTAACCGATTGCTAATGTAACCAAGCGTTTTTGGAGTTTGCGAAGTTTAAAGAAATAAATAAACTGTACATAGACAAATTATCGGGAGCATAGTACTTTTTTTGAGCCCAGACCACAGGGAGATCATGTGTGTATAGAAGCGCATTATTTTATTGACTATGGAATGCACTCAATACGTAAACACACACATCAAACATTGTTGTGATAATTATGATGGTGTATATTGCCGTATCATTGCTAGGACCGCTTCATATTGCACCTCATATTTCATACACTACATGAATGAAAAATGTTAAATCCCTTAACACAATTCTTACATTTTAAATTTCATAGCAAATTGCATATTACACAGAGAAACTGCTCATTTCATGGTCTGTGACGCAATTTTCAGGGCCATGAATTAGGCTTATTTATTTTTTGTTTATTTATAATTAATTAATTATAATTAATAAATGTACTGTATGTGCCCAAATGGTGTACCTAATAAAATGCTCAGTGATTGTATCTATAAATGCCCAAAACATACATAGTAATAATTAGAACAAATATAATTTTTGCTAAAGAAAAAGAACAAACATTTGAATTGCCAATATTATGAGCAAAAAGTAGCCCAGCAGGAAGTATAAACGACTAGTGAGATACAGGAATCAGACACCTAAATTTCAGAATCACATACAGACACAGGGAGAACATGCCCCTTACAGAACCAAGAATCAGGTCCTGAAGTACAGCACTGACACTACCTGCTGTGCCATTTTGCTTTCTAACTCAAATGCTAGTTAGCACTGTAGTCACGTCACAATGTTACACTTTTTTAGTCAGCTCAGCAAGCCATTTCCAAATCCTACCACTTTGCTTCCAGCACCTCAAGCAGAGTAGATTATGTAGCCATGGGGTATTATAACACTTTACTAACTGAACCGTTGTGAGGATGTTAACAGAGTACAAAGAAATGAAAAAGAGAAAGTTAAGAAAGTGAAAAAGGAGGGAGGAAGAGTGATTAAAGTGGCTACCAGACCCCATCTGGACATACGGCAGCTTCAGGCTGAGTGACCGTTAAAAAAAAGTGAGATGAGAAAGTTAGCCCTCCGTGTCTCGCTTGGTCAGAGGCCTGAAATTCGTCTATTTTCTCCCGCTAATGAAACCAGCTCCTGCCACCCTTTGCCTCCGCCTTCGCAGGGTGCCCCACGAGAGAGCGAGATCGACAGCTGGCCCCCACAAAGCCTGACTTACTGCAGACACAATGGCAAAGGGAGGCAGGCTTCCTTGCCGAGAAACAGCTCTGCGTACAATTTCACTCCATTATCCCTCTGCCTGCAATCGTCAGGGTGCCGCACTTCACCGTTTCAGCAGCAGGGCAGAGTCACAGCTGTCTGCTCTCCTCCTTCTCTAGAATGTATCAAAAGCTCTGGAGATAAGAGGGATGAGGGCGGGAAAGTGACAGCTGTAAGATGATGGATTTAACATCTTTGCTGCACATGAATGTTAAACCTGTTGCAATGGTGAAGTGACTCCAGCTCTGTGGTCCAAAAATGATTGGCATGATTGTTCAAGCTGGGCTGCTCATTCAGGAGAGCACTAAATAACAGGCTACATATAAATCAACAGATAGATCTTCTGATACTATAGTTTTATTGACTAGTCAGTCACTGAAGGGTTGTCTTAATCATTTTATCAATCGATGGAGCACTAGCCTGAATTAATCAGCAATAAATATATTTAGCATCACAAAATGCAACCTAAAACACTATCACACATATATACACTGATCAGCCATAACATTAAAACCACCTCCTTGTTTCTACACTCACTGTCCATTTTATCAGCTCCACTTACCATATAGGAGCACTTCGTATTTCTACAATTACTGACTGTAGTCCATCTGTTTCTCTGCATGCTTTGTTACCCCCCTTTCATGCTGTTCATCAATGGTCAGGACCCCTACAGGACCACCACAGAGTGGGTATTATTTGGGTGGTATCATTCTCAGCACTGCAGTGACACTGACATGGTGGTGGTGTGTTAGTGTGTGTTGTGCTGGTATGAGTGGATAAGACACAGCAGCGCTGCTGGAGTTTTTAAACACCTCACTGTCACTGCTGGACTGAAAATAGTCCACCAACCAAAAATATCCAGCCAACAGCGCCCCGTTGGCAGCGTCCTGTGACCACTGATGAAAGGTCTAGAAGATGACTAACTCAAACTGCAGCAACAGATGAGTGATCGTCTCTGACTTTACATCTACAAGGTGGACCAACTAGGTAGGAATGTCTAATAGAGTGGACACTGAGTGGACACGGTATTTAAAAACCCCAGCAGCGCTGCTGTGTCTTATCCACTCATACCAGCAAAACACACACTAACACACCACCACCATGTCAGGGTCGCTGCAGGGTTGAGAATGATCCAGTGAGTGTAGAAACAAGGAGGTGGTTTAAATGTTATGGCTATATATATATATATATTAGGGCTGTCGAAGTTAACGCGATAATAACGCATTAACGCGACCTCAATTTAACGCGATTAAAAAAATTAGTGCCATTAACGCAAATTCTAGTTCATGTTGACACTTGACTGGTAGAACAAACGTTTTAATGTCGGACTTGCCACCGTTTTTCATTTGCGGTTTGTTAACATAATGTAACCGATCGTGGTAGTGATGCACTTGCATAATAAAGAAATAAATACACGCTATATTCACAAGTTGTCGGGAGCAGAACACTTTATTACACTTAATTAACTTCTTCTTCTGTACCGAATACCGGAAAGCTGAGTCGAGCACGTTAGTTCATGAACTATGGAAGCCCCAAAGGGTCAAAACACACTCACTTCGTGTAGAAACGTCCATCAAACCATCGTCACGATACAACCACAGACAAGTCTGATACAATAACTACGCCTTATCCCACCTAAAGCACCGCTGATCTACAATGTTTGCTGATGGAGAAATTCTAACCTACAATCTGACATTTACTGCCTAGTATGTGAGTGAATAAAACTCCATTACAGTTTTCTCTTGTCCCAGCAGTTTTTAACATAAGTACATTTAGCATAAAATGTGTTCACCATTTTAATTGTAACATTTCACTTAAAAATCCTTGTTTTCTATAACATTTACACAGATTTTTTTTAATGCGATTAATCGCGATTAACTATATGAAATTCTGAGATTAATCGCGATAAAAAATTTTAATCGTTTGACAGCCCTAATATATATATATATACAGTATATATATGTATATGTGTTTGTCTCCCATTTTCTCCCAATTTAGTGTAGTCAATTTGTCTTCCGCTGCTGGGGATCCCCAATTTTTTGCAGTTGAGGAGGGTATATTGCTGCTCATGCCTCATCCGACCCACGCGCAGCCCTTAACGGAACCCTTTTCCACCCATGCACTCTGCACAGGCGCCTCTATCCGCCAATCAGGGTCCTTACACCGCATTTGAAGACCCCAACCACATATTCCGGTCATCCCTCCCTGCAGGCACTGCCAATTATGCCCGCTAGATGGCGCCCAGCCGACCGGTGGCAACGGCGAGTTTAGAACATAGTTCAGAATCTCAGTGCTAGTGTGCTTTGTACTTAGTTAGTTGGGTAAATATAGGTTCCAGAGAATGACCAAATCACAGATTCTTGTTTTTATTGCATTTAACAAAATGTCCCATCTTTTTTGGAAATAGGGGTTTATAGTTGACATCCTGCATGTTTTGGGAGGCGAAAAGAAAAAATAAAATCTATTTAAAAAGCCAAACAGACCATGACCAAGAATCAAACCCAAATCACTGAGACGCTTCTGCTGTGTGGCACCCACACTACCAGCTGTGCCAAACTGAAAACACAACAGAGCTTGTTTATTTTAAAGCTAAACCTGATCCTGTTAATCCCAAAAGGACCCTTTTGACATGCAGGAATGAGGGGACCCCAAGCTAACAGCTGCTGAGCGTTATTGTATAGGATCTGAATCTAATCCCACATTTTAATCCATTTTTCAAATAAAGAAATTAAATGACTTTTAGAAAGAGTTCTATTACAGCTATGGAAGGTACTGTCTTTATATTTATGAATCTTGTCAATTTATATAGAAGGTTGAAAACAAAAGTCTTAGTAAAGGTATATAGCAAAAAACATAGTATAATAGATACATACACTGACAATGCATAACATTATGACCACTGACAGGTGAAGTGAATAACACTGATTATCTCTTCATCACAGCACCTGTTAGTGGGAGGGTTATATTAGGCAGCAAGTGAACATTTTATCCTTAAATCTGATGTGTTAGAAGCAGGAAAAATGGGCAAGCATAATGATTTGAGAAGGGCCAAATTGTGATGGCTAGACGACTGGGTCAGAGCATCTCCAAAACTGCAGCTCTTGTGGGGTGTTCCCAATCTGCAGTGGTCAGTATCTATCAAAAGTGGTCCAAGGAAGGAACAGTGTTAAACCTGCAACAGGGTCATGGGCGACCAAGGCTCACTGATGCACGTGGGGAGTACAGGCTGGCCCGTGTGGTCCGATCCAAGAGACGAGCTACTGTAGATCAAATTGCTAAAGAAGTTAATGCTGGTTCTGATAGAAAGGTGTCAGAATACACAATGCATCACGGTTCGTTGCGTAAGGGGGACCAACACAATATTAGGAAGGTGGTCATAATGTTATCCCTGATTGTTGTAACTAGCATAATTTTTTTTAAGCCCTATCATTTATAGAGATAACATCATGGCTGTGATAATCTTTGGCACTCTCCACTCGCCACTAAGGCGGCAGGTGTAGCCCTTAACCTGAGAAAGGGGGAATGAACCCATGAAAAATGCTTAACCAAGGTACAACAATAATGCAGCTAAAGGAGCCACAAACAAAAATTTAACTAAAAATAACTTAAATTAATAAAAGAAACAAAAGAAGCCACATTTCAGTGCCAGTTTGAATATTCATACACTAGGTGGCAGTAAGCTAAGAAGAATATTTAGAAACTAGATGGCAGTAATCCAAGGCTTTTAGATGAAGGTCTTTAGGTATTGCTGTGTCTGTGCGCTCTGTTTGTGTTCATAAAAATAAGATTACTGATTCTAACCACCATATTTTACCAAATGTTTTTCTCCTTTCACCTGTCATAGCTGGAGTTTTACAGAGAGCCATATCATCTTTGAAGGGACACAATGTGCTGCTCTGCTTCATGAGTCCAGCCAGCAGAGGTCGCATTTGAGTTCGATCTTCCTCCCTCTGACACAGCCACCTGTGTCTTTTTGGACGCCCAGCCACGTTAAAATCATAGCCGTGATTCAAACTCAAGTGTTCAAGAGTACCCCTCAGAAGTGATGAGCTAGCTTATTAGACCGCTGTACCACCCGCAAGTCCCACAACACTATCATTATAATAACAGTATTGTTTAATGTTTTGTAATCCAACATACTTCAAACACACACACATTTAGCTTAGGGTTCCTAAAGCCTCCACTCAAGTCATTTTAAAATAGTATAAAATGTCTGTCAGCAATAAACAAATTTTTTATGTGTTCTTTCCCACCCTAGGCCTGTATAGGACTGCACCTGGTCATTTGAGCTTAAATCTACTTAAGAAATTGAAGTAGTCCTTGGAGGTAGACTAACACAGTAACAAAAACTAGAGTAAACTGAGTGGTTTCTATTACTAGAAAATGAAAGAGGATCTACTGTTGTGATATCTGAACTAGATGTTCACAGAAGATAAAATCTTAAAATTTGCTCACTATTTCACTTGTACATTGCACCTAGAACCAAAGCAAGGGTTATCTATAGCCAATAATGCAATTATATAATAAGGCAAAAAATCTATAACCTCAGACACCATCTCCTCTCGCTCTATTTATATAGAAACCCCCACAGCCCATCTGGAGGTGGTATCTGGATAGCCACTGACATATTAAATAACTTTCCATCCCCACACCAAGACCAGCTAGATCAGCTTTCTCAAACTGATATACTGACTGCACAATTTTAATATTTTTATGCTCCACCATGATTGATAATTAACTGATTAGTTGAATCAGATGTGCTGCCAATAAAAATGCCAATCTGGGCACCAGGACTAGGCTAGGGCTGTGCAGCACTGTCCCAGATGATGTCGATTCTATCGCATTTCACACATTTCAGACTGAACCATGATAGAAACAGGGGATGGAAAGCAAGAAATGACTGTCCAGATCAAATCTTTTTGTCTGAGATTGATGACCTGGGCCCTTCAGTCAGCTTTTTAAGGAAAGAATGATATTTGACATTTTTAGACAGAAAAAGTGTTGAGACTTCTGCATTAGGAGGTTCAAACCAAAGGTGTGCCTCGAACAGTTTCTGATTTAGTGCTTGGAACTTCTATTTAAGGTTTTTTTCCTGGAAACTTGGCTTCTCCAAATAGTTCCAGTGTGGGTTATGTACATGGTGTGGACAAAATAGTGGAAATAGGTAATTGATTTAAAAAACCTAATGTGGATTTTTTCAATAAAATATTGCATCTTATGGGAAAGATGTCATATTAGTTGGCAATGAAAGAATGTTTGCACTCTAGGCCATGCATTTCTTGGCCATCATATTTGTTGCCTGTTATGCCAAGTTCACACTTTTAAACTGTTCAGATCGCTGTACAGTTCACACTACACCAGTGAAGGTCAGTAACGCGTTATTTTTGTCATTTTCCTTAGTAAAAAGATATATATTTGCTTTCTTCTTGCGTCTCGGGGAGTGACGTCTGGCCTATGCGACAGTTAAGTCACGAGCTGCGTCCGGAATCGGTTACTTACAGAGTGTGCCCTAGATTGGAGGAAGTGTGCACTACTCGGCCAACGCCGAGTGATGACGTGGGGACGTGATGACGTAATATCACCATGGTTACAGACTCATTACAAATCCCACGCGCCAAAATGTAGGATATTTATCGTCTTTTTGTTATTTATTTGTCTTTAAAAATTTTATTTTATTTATCTTACTTACACTTGTGAACAGAGGACTCTGTTTTCCGCGTCTTTCTTGTTTCTTATTCCGCTTCAATCGCAGCTCCAGTTGCATTATGGGATACATTAGCGGACCGCATTATATAACTAATAAAGTAACTTGTAATCTAACTTAGTTACTTTTAAAATCAAGTAATCCATAAAGTAACTAAGTTACTTTTTAAAGGAGTAATCAGTAATCAGATTACTTTTTCAAGGTAACTATGCCATCACTGCACTACATGACTGACTAGTGATAGGGGGTCACACACTACATGATCTATCACCATGAGGAATCTCAGACGGGTCTGTCTGTTCTCCCAAACTACGTTTTGTCATGAAAACACACACAAGAAGTGACAAGGGGTTTAATGATACCATGTCCAAAAATGCATGCCAACAAGAAGCGTGCTGATGTGCAGCGTAAAAGCAAGTAGGAAAAATAAATGAAAGAGTGGATTTGGCTACACGACCAGCAGGGATTGTCTGTTCTGTTGGGCAGAGAGAGTTGGAAGTCAAATAAATATATTTTGCAAAGCAAAGTTGGTATTATGGTTTGGCATGGAAGTCACAAATACTGTAAAGCTTGTGTGTGCCAATGTATGTATTTTAATATAAACTATATTATGCCCCTGTTTCACATATTTACAGATCTTCCTCCGGGTTTCCCTTCTGTATTTTGCGTTCATAACAATCACAACCTGATTGCAACACCTTTCACGATACAGGATTTTGAGTCGGTGACAGGTCGAGATATTTAACATGGTAGATATTTTTCTTGAGTCTGCACGCGATCGCAGAGCCGCTCGGATCAAGTTGTTGAACAGTTCACACATATCGATTGAGAGCTGATTTTCGACCCTTAAGCAAACTCAGAGTTGCTTCCAAGCTGCCACATCTAGCGGCGACCTGTCGGCAAGCGAAAATCAGGGCAAATTTCGTGTAGTGTAAACTGGGCATTATATGACCATTTAAAGCTTATGATTTTTACCAGATTGCCACCCATACTATTATGGTTTCCCCACTGTAATCAACAGCTAATCAACAGAGAGTAGACACAGTGGTCTGAAAGCATCCTTTGGCTTTTTAAGGGCAACCTTTGTCTGTCTAAACATAGAAAGCCTGGTAAAAGTTTAAATCAAAACTAATCTGTTGGTCCCCCTTTTGCTCCCAAAACAGCCCTGACCTGTCATGGCCCCTGAAGGTGTGCTGTGGTATCTGCCACCAAGATTTTAGCAGCAGATCCTTTAACTCCTGTAAGTTGCGAAGTGGGGCCTCTATGGATCGGACTTGTTTGTCCAGCACATCCCACAGATGCTCGATTGGATTGAGATCTGGGGAATTTGGAGACCAAACAAACTGTGATGCACTGTGTATTCTGACACCTTCCTATCAAAACCAGCATTAACTTCTTCAGCAATTTCAGCTACAGCAGCTCGTCTGTTGGATCGGACCACACGGGCCAGCCTTCGCTCCCCACGTGCATCAATGAGCCTTGGTCGCCGGTTTACCACTGTTCCTTCCTTGGACCACTTTTGATAGATACTGACCACTGCAGACCGGGAACACCTCAAAAAAGCTGCAGTTTGGGAGATGCTCTGACCCAGTTGTCTAGCCATCACAATTTGGCCCTTGTCAAACTCGCTCAAATCCTTACGCTTGTCCATTTTTCCTGCTTCTAACACATCAACTTTGAGGATAAAATGTTCACTTGCTGCCTAATATATCCCCCCCACTAACAGGTGACGTGATGAAGAGATAGTGTTATTTACTTCACCTGTCAGTGGTCATAATGCATAATGTTATGCCTAGTCGGTGTATGGCCAAAGGTTTATTAACATCAGGCCAAGAGTTTGTCAGTCATCTTACTCCAAAATCATAGGTATTAATATGCTTTCCCTTTGTGGCTATGACAGCTTCCAATCTTTCACAAGAATGTATAAGAATTTGTGCCCTACCAGTCGAAAGGAGCATTTGTAAGGTCTGGCTCACAATCAGTGTGTTTCAAATTACACCAAAAGCCAGCCTGTATTGGTGAAACCCGCCCTCTTTATAAATGCTTAGGAAACTGTACTACAATTACAGTATATTATTTAGCAGATGCTGTTATTCAAACCAACATACTATTGTGACTGAATACAAGGCAAGCAATTGAAGGTTAAGGGCCTTGCTCAGGGACCCAACAGTAGTAACTTGGTGGTGGTGGAGATTAAATCAGCAACCTTCAGATTACTATTCCATGAACTTAACCACTAAGGTACCACTGCCTAATCAAGTTGGAAGATCACATAACACATTTAAGTAACAAAACTTAAACCATTGTGCAAATTTAAAGGTGTTGCTTCCAGTGACTTAAGAAAAAATATGTAAAATCAAAGACAGGTTACACCAGTTTTTTGTTTCAGATAAACATACAACACATTTAACCATACCACAACGCTTTAACCATAGCGAATGTCATAAACTTACGGCCAAAATTTTCCATCTGAGTAATCCCTCTCATTCCTGCCATTTAAATGCACTGGAGTGGCCAAAATACTCATTTTAACTATCAAACCTCACAAAAAATTCATTAAAGAGAACCAATAAAAACCCATGTCATCTGCTCAAGCACTTAGGACTTCATTTAGTTTTTTTTAATTGGATGAGATGTACTTTTAAAATAATATAAGTATACATTAAAGCAAACGTAATAAGCCACACAGGCATGGCAAAGCGTTTCTAAAGTGGCTGAGGCTATTCATCTATAAAACATGCAGACTAGGTAGTGGTGATCCTTAAAACTGCTCATTAGCTCGCTTATTGATATCTGGAGAGCAAACTCATCATGTATCCATTTACTGACTGACACTCTCACCACAGCCTGAGAGGAGAAGCCCTGCATTCATAAATAAATAATAAATGGACCAATGAAAATCTCAAATTTCGAGTAAGAACTATTTAACTGTTATGATTTTCATAGCAATTGGGCAGTATGTTCAACCATCGACTGCTGGTTTAAAAGACAGCATGTTTGAAGTTTTTTGTTTATTCGAATGTTCACACTTTATGATTTACGGTGACAGTAAAACAGGTATGTAACTACTTTCGTGATGGCCAAAATTATTTGGCCGCCTGACAATAAGCTTGTTGGACATCCTATTCCAACCCATATACTTTTAAAATCCCCCCAAGAAAAGGCTTGGGTAGCATCTATGTTCTATGCATGACAAAAGATTTTAAAGTATCATGTCACCATTTGAGCTTAATATTTAAAATTGCTGGCTGTAAGACCTAAAGAACATACAACATACATACAGTGATGAGTAAAAAAAGTGCTGCTGCTGAGCTGAAGAGCTAGTTTTCAAACCACATGCTACTTAATGAACCATAATTTGAAAATCCTTATCGTCTCACTTTACTGAACACTTAGTGGCAGATTAAGGGGAGGTCTGCGCACCTTGTATAGATGACAGGGAAATTAGGCTTAAAATCCCACTGTGTACACTAGGCATTAGCAAGTTTAGCCTTTTGCACCACCCAAAATAAATTTGGGTAATTTATGTAGAGGTTACAATGTATCAGAGCTTCATATTCTAAATAGTCTCAATCCCTCGCGTCGTTGATCCAAAGCTCACCACCCTAATTGAAAAACTGAAATTCCATCAATCTTCTTTGTTCAAAAGAAAACAATGCAATCAGAGGGCGACATTTGCTAACCACTAATTACAAACAGAGCATGTTTATAATTAAAGACAGAACTACGCACTCTCACTGCCAAAAATAAAAACCTTATGGAGCAAGCAAGCATGGGTGTTTAGAAAAGGAAGGTATAAGCAGAAGATAAGGGTTACAATTACACAAATAAACTAAACACCAAGTGCACAAAGGCTTTAAAATGCTTATTTAGATGGGTTTTGGAGAGCAGCTCAAAAGAAACGTCAAAAAGCCTGGAGTTTTCACTGTTAAGTGTTTCACTGGGCAGCGGTAGCTCAGCGGTTAAGGTTCTGGACTAGTAACCAGGAGGTTGCCGGTTCAAGCCCCACCACCCCACCGCCAAGTTGCCACTGTTGGGCCCCTGAGCAAGGCCCTTAACCCTCAATTGCTCAAAATTGTGTTCAGTCATAATTGTAAGTCGCTTTGGATAAAAGCATATGCCAAAAATGTAAATGTAATCTGAACTGTGGGTGGTTCCAATCTGTCTATCAAACACAGAGTCTTACATAGACTTCTAAAATTGTTTATAGACAGTCTACTGTTTAAATGAAATAGGAACAGCATAACAAATTTCAAAACTACCACCATGTTACTTCACCTTTTTATGCATAATGTTATTTTGCGTCAGTATAACAGGTCAATAATAAGAGAAAGCCCTGTGTGTGTCCGTCTGTAGGAGGGAGAAGGGTCACTGATATTGGACAAGATGGACAATTGAACAATCATTTAAAAGAGAGTAAAAGGGTTGCTGCAAATAAATTTTTATATAACTGACTTTATAAGCCACATATTTTTGTCCACAAATATCTCCATCTCTAATTGAGACTCTAATAATTCTATTTAGGTGATTTCAGGCGAAAGTTTAAACCCATTGAACAGAAGATGAAAAGTAATTTGTACTAATTGCTGATCCTTCTCATCGAAATGAATGCTAGCAATTGTCAATGTAAACACATCCTCACTTTAATCTAGTTCATTAAACAGGATAATAATAGTCTGCTTACACAATTAAAACATAAACCACTAGTAAAAGTTATGCTGAGATCATCTATCCTTGGTTATAATTAGAGCTGGCAGTTCGACATAACACTCGCTGCCACTTGCAACCTGCTCGCAACACTTTTCACACTACACGATTTTGTTGACTGGTCCAGATATTTAACATGCTAGATATTTTTCTTGAGTCTGATCGAGTTGTTGAACAGTTCACACATAGCGATCAAGAGCCCAGTTTCAATCCCCAAGCGAACGCCGAGCTGCCACATCTAGCGGTGACCTGTTTGCAAGCAAAAATCAGGGCACAGATCAAAAATGTGAACTAGGCATAACAGTGCACTAACAAATGCACCTGCCAATTGCTAGTTCAGCCACCCTCCATCGCATCCTGCCACAGCCAATCATGTCTGTGTAGACGCCCGACTGGCTGACAGCACTGCTGAGATTTAAACTCCGGATCTCAGTGGGTTGTGGGCATGTATATTTCAACGCTGCACCAACGAAGTGCCCTAACACTTAGTAATTTCCTTTAATGTGGAGTTAATGCATCAATGTTCTGTGTAATTAAGCTTTAATTCCACTGATTATAAATGTGTACTCTAAACACAGTTTTGAGCCTTTAAGCCTATTAGCAATAAATATATTGTGGCGCCGGCGAGCAGGAAGGATAGCGTCAGGGCCGCAAGTGAGCTGCCTTTGGCAGTTCATTCAGTGGTTTAGGGACAGACACCCATTCATACACACATACATTCATACAACAGACAAACATATAAGCTACTTACCCAACCCTCACCGCAGCCACCCCACTCCCAACAACGGGATACACGGCTACGGTGAGCTTAGACACCACTGCCGCAAGGCTTTCTGGGTAAAGCCCGTGCCGGCCCCACAGTGGCGACGCTACACTATGTTCTTGTAATTATTTATTTTCCTTTTTATGACATAGATCAAGCAAATGATTCTCCACTCTCTTACAATTCTATTACTCTCAATAGAACAAACATAAGAAACGTTACTTCTTGCTTGCTAGTCAAACTACCAGTATGACAATTTCTGATTGTTTAAAAAAACAATTCAGTCTTGCAAGAAAATGTTCTAAAGTATTCCTGAGCAATTATTTTAAGCTGTATTGCCTGAGAACAAACATATGGTTGGTTATGCACATTGCCCTAAGTGTATCCCACTGTGCTCTCTCATTTACCATGGGTCTGTTGTCTTTTCATGAAGATTAATATCCATGTGTGTGCGCTTTCAAGGACCTTCCATCGCCTTTCTGGAACCCAGTTATTGAGGAACAAGGCTAAAAGCACATTGTGTGCAAGAACATGCTTTCTCTCACCCTACCTAATGTTCTCCTCCCAAAAGTGAGTCATATGCAGCAGACAAAAAGGCAGACACAGACAGCAAGGAAAAAAGAAACTGTTATTAAGGCCCTGACAAAGAATACATGAATAGGTAAGTGGAAAGCTGGCCTGAAATCTGACGGAAAGCAGGACATGTTGATTCGGCCTCTACAGCACTTGTGTATTGCTTGTCTATCATGCCATCTTCTAATGTCCTTCTGTGAAGGCAGCACTGATACAAGCTGGGTCTTGTAAATTACTCAAATTATTTCAGATACATACATACCTAACTTCGTATGACTAGGGCTGGGTGGTATGACAGTACATTCGTTATACAGTCTTTGATTCCTCATACCTTATGGTTATTTCATATACCGCCATACCGTAACATAGTCACAACAGCTGTAGGCTTCAGTAGGCAGCAAATCATATAATATTCCTTTATAGACTGTCGAGAAAGAAGCTTTCAGAGCAATAATTAAAACAGTGGATTCCAGGTATGTCTTAGGGGCAAAAATACTTCAGGTTAGTTGCTAAACCAATGTTATAAGCAAACTGGAAGCGGAGATACACTGACTAAGCATACCATTATGACCGCTGACAGGTGAAGTGAATAACACCGATTATCTCTTCATCAGCACACCTGTTAGTGGATGGGATATATTAGGCAGCAAGTGAACATTTTATCCTCAAAGTGGAAAAATGGGCAAGCGTAAGGATTTGAGCGAGTTTGACAAGGGCCAATATGGATAGTGATGGCTAGATGACTGGGTCAGAGCATCTCCAAAACTGCAGCTCTTGTGGGGTGTTCCCGGTCTGCAGTGGTCAGTATGCATTAAAAGTGGTCCAAGAAAGAAACAGTGGTAAACCGGCGACAGGGGCGGCCAAGGCTCATTGATGCACGTGGGAAGAGAAGGCTGGCCCTTGTGGTCCGATCCAACAGATGAGCTACTGTAGCTCAGATTGCTGAAGAAGTTAATGCTGGTTCTGATAGAAAGGTGTCAGAATACACAGTGCATCACAGTTTGTTGCGCATGGGGCTGCATAGCCGCCGACCAGTCAGGGTGCCCATGCTGACCCCTGTCCACCACCGAAAGCGCCAACAATGGGCACGTGAGCATCGGAACTGGACCACGAAGCAATGGAGAAAGGTGGCCTGGTCTGATGAATCACATTTTCTCTTACATCACATGAATGGCCGGGTGCGTGTGTCGCTTACCTGGGGAACACATGGCACCTGGATGTACTATGGGAAGAAGCAGTGTGATGCTTTGGGCAATGTTCTGCTGGGAAACCTTGGGTCCTGCCATCCATGTGGATGTTACTTTGACACGTACCACCTACCTAAGCATTGTTGCAGACCTTGTACACCCTTTCATGGAAACAGTATTCCCTGATGGCTGTGGCCTCTTTCAGCAGGATAATGCGCCCTGCCACAAAGCAAAAATGCTTCAGGAATGATCTGTGGGATGTGCTGGGCAAACAAGTCCGATCCATGGAGGCCCCACCTCACAACTTACAGGAGTTAAAGGATCTGCTGCTAACATCTTGGTGCCAGATACCACAGCACACCTTCAGGGGTCTAGTGGAGTCCATGCCTCGACGGATCAGGGCTGTTTTGGCAGCAAAAGGGGGACCAACACAATATTAAGAAGGTCATAATGTTTTGCCTGATCAGTGTAAATACATTTACAATTTGATTTCTGCAACACACTCCAAAAAAGTTGGAACAAAGGCATGTTTACCTCTGTGTTCTATCACCTTTCCTATTAATAAGACTTTTTAATGGTTTGTTGCAGTTTTACACGTGGAATTTTCCTTTTATTGCTGTATATAAATTATTTTATTGCTGCATAACACCACTCAGATAACTGTTTTATAGAATCCTAGCTTCAAGATTTAAATAAATATCCCCCTTGTATTAATAATGTCATAAAAATACCTTGTACCATCAGGTTTGCTATAATTATTTTAAAACTATGGTTTAGTTTATACACCGACCAGCCATAACATTAAAACCACCTCCTTGTTTCTACACTCACTGTCCATTTGATCAGCTCCACTTACCATATAGAAGCACTTTGTAGTTCTACAATTACTGACTGTAGTCCATCTGTTTCACTAAATATTTTTTACCCTACTTTCACCCTATTCATCAATGGTCAGGACCCCCACAGGGCTACCACAGACAAGGACGGATTAAGGATAGTCTGGGCCCCTGGGCAAAGAGTTGCCCAGGGCCCCACCCAAATTCAAATTTATCATGGTTTTGAGCATTTTACTAGGACATTTTTCTTTTTCTGTTATGAATGATTTGTATTGTATCAATTCATCTGCCAGGCTCATGTTCAGATCTGAAGGATATGCTGCAGCGAGTGAGTTAGCCTTTAAAGTGAGCTCACTACTGGACATATTGTCAGGCATGAAAAGAACATCAAATAGCTCAGTTAAGTGTGTGTATGCATTCAAACTGCTTGAAATTGCTTGTCTTAAATTTAAATAATTGCAAAATTGCTAAATTAATTTGTGTCTCTGCGCTTAAGAGAATTTGAACATAATAATTTTGAAACAATACAAATTCAGAAACATTAAGTAAGGGCCTGAATCGCAAATTTGCAACAAAACGTCTGTTATGAAATATGGTAGCTTGCCTGGCAATTTGTAGGTCCCTAGAAAGTCAAGGAGCCATGGTAAACGACTTCTATGGAAGTCAAGGGCCCCATAGCAGGGGCCCTCGTGATCAAGGGCCCTCTAATGGTATGCCCTGCTCTTCTCTAGGGCCCCCTGGTAGAGGCTCTCATAACCAGGGCCCTCTAAAAATATGCCCCCCTCTTTCCTAGGACCCCTAATAGCCAGAAGTCGAAGTCAGAGCAGTGCCACAACGCCTCATCCATTTTCATAAGGGGCCCAAAAGCATGGCTAGGGCCCCCAAAAGCATGGCTAGGGCCCAAAAGCATGGCTAGGGGCCCCAAAAGCATGGCTAGGGCCCCCAAGAGGCCCTGGGGTCAAAGTCCCTATTAGTCAGAGGATCCTTAAAATGGAGGGCCCTCGGAAATAAAAATATATTGTATCATAAATGTTGATAGGCATCGCAAAATGTTTTGGGCCAGGGCCCCCCCGGGGCCCCCTGACCTCAAGGGCCCCTGGGCGCTGGCCCCACTGGCCCGGTCAGTAATTCAGCCATGACCACAGAGCAGGTATTATTTAGGTGGTGGATGATGGTCACAGGACACTGCCCACGGGGCGTTGTTGGCTGGATATTTTTGGTTGGTGGACTATTTCCAGTGAGGTGTTTAAAAACTCCATCAGCGCTGCTGTGTCAGATCCACTCATACCAGCACAACACACACTAACACACCACCACCATGTTAGTGTCACTGCAGTGCTGAGAATGACCCACCACCCAAATAATACCTGCTCTGTGGTGATTCTGTGGGGGTCCTGATCATTGAAGAACAGGGTAAATGCAGGCTAAAAAATTATGCAGAGAAACAGATGGACTACAGTCAGTAATTGTAGAACTACAAAGTGCTTCTATATGGTAAGTGGAGCTGATAAAATGGACACTAATTGTAGAAACAAGGAGGTGGTTTAATGTTATGGTTGATTGGTGTACATACACTATATGGACAAAAGTATTGGGACACCCTTTCTAATTTTTAAGCTGTATGTTTCAGCCACAAAAATTGCTAACAGGTGTAATAAATCAGTTATATAAAAGAAGTTACATGCTTCCAAATTGGCAACAACAGTTTAGGAAAGTGTATCTCTTTTTTTAGCATGACTGTGACCCTGTGCAAAAAGCAAGTTCTATAAAGACATGAAGAAAAGCTTGGTTTAAAGAAACTCCAGTGACCTGCACAGAACGCTCACCTAACAGCTCAGCCTCACCTAACAGCTTTAAAATAAACTGGAACATCATTTGAGGCTTTTTTTTACCAACATCAATGCCCAGTCAAACAAATGCTCTTTTGACTGAAAAGGTACAGATTTCCACAGACATACAACCCAGAATAAGAAAAAGAGTTTCTGACATGATATTATGCACTGTAGAGGGAGAAATATGCAAATCCCTTCCTTTGCAAATCTTTCTTTGAGGTACATTGTTTTTAAACATTTCAATAATTTTCTCACACATTTGTTGACAAACTGGAGATCCTCTGATCATCTTTGCTCATCAAAGACTCAGCCTTTCCTGGATCCTGCTTTTGTACCAAACCATGATCTGTTTGAAATCATTATTTAGTTTTTTCAAAAGCGACTTACAGTACTGTGACAGTATATTGTCTAAGCAATTGAGGGTTAATGTCCTTGCTCAAGGGCCCAACAGCAGAAACCTGGCAGTGGTGGGGCTTGAACCAGTGACCTCCTGATTACTAATCCATTACTTTAACCACTAGGCTACAACTGCCCTATATATTAAACAAACAATATGCTTCCAACTTTATGAGAACTGTTTGGAAAAGCCTCATTTCCTGTTTCTATAAGGTCCATAAAGATATGATAAATAAAGTTAGTTTTGGAGGAACTCCAGTGGCCTGCACAGAGCCTTGACCTCAACCCCCACTAAACACCTTTGGGATTATAAATACATTTTTACCACATTTATTATAATATTTGCTGTATTTCTATAAAGACTATCAGAATCTTCAAGACTAAATGCACTAAGATAAATGCATATTTCCTGGAATGGTGTTTCTGAAATGGTATACAGTCTAAATCATATCAAGCTAGCACAATGGTTCTGTCTGAAAAGCTAGTGAGCTCTCTACATAGACAGTATTTTACCTCATCCTATGCATGCTTTTGAGAAATAGGCTGTCTAAATTCTTAGATGAATGCTGCTCACCCAGATGCCTTATTCTGACTGATATTCTGATCAAATAATAAAAGAGCGATTCTTACCTGCAAAAGCAATCCCAGCATTCAGTGCAGAACAACTTTCCTCACAAAAAAAAACCCTAGTGTGAACCCTAATGCAAGTAATTCTCAATCATTTTTACTTATTTGCAATTTTGGGTTTGTCAGTGACAATGTAACAGCTTTTGGTAGACAGAGGGAGATGTGAGCTATCATGCAAGCAGGTTGGTTTAAAAGGCCTGAGGCTAACTCTGTTAGCTTAGTAAGCCAAAACTGTGGCGGCAGCCAGGGACAGTTGTTGGGACTAGTGTGCTTAAATAATCTGCCTGCTAAAATTTGATGTAAGTTACAATCCTCTCTACTATCCTCTCTACTTGGGCAGCTGGCTAGGCAACCCTAACCCTAACCAAAGGCAGCTTTACTAGGTTTGCAAACAGACCCAATGAGGGCAGTAGTATAAGGGTAAAATTAAGAAAGATAAAGAGATCCATCACAGACCGTCAAAAGCCTATTAGAGACCTTGAACATTATCAGACATCTCCGGACCAAAGACAAAAAGGACCATCCAGACTGTTATCAGCAACAAATCCAAAAGCCTCATATTCTTGGTATGGGGCTGTGTCAGTGCCTTGGCAAAGGTCATTTACACTTCTGTGATGGCAGCATTAATGCAGAAAAGTACATTGAGAATTAGAGCAACATATGCCGCCTTTAAGACGTCTTTTTTTCAGGGACGTCCATGCATTTTTCAACAAGACAATGCAAAACCACATGCTGCACACATTACAAAGGCATGGCTGTGGAAGAAGAGGGTTACGGGTACTGGACTGGCCTGCCTGCAGTCCTGACCTGTCCCCAGTAGAGGATGTGTGGAGAATTTTTAAACAAAAAATGGGACAACAACGACCCCGTACTGTTGCACATCTTAAGACGTGTTTGCAGAAAGAATGGGACAGAATAAAACCTGAAACACTAAATCACTTGGTATCCTCAGTGTCAAAACGCCCTTTAAGTGTTGTGAATAGGAATGGCAACATTACAAAATGGTAAATGCTTTACTGTCCCAACTTTTTTTGGAATGTGTTGCAGGCCTGAAATGCAGGAATGGATGTTTATTAATAAATGAAATAAATTTTTATTATTTTCATTTTCCATGCTGTCCCAACTTTTTCTGATTTGGGGTTGTATATAAGAAACAGACAGGTTAAAATCCTGATTGATGTATTTGATCGTGGTTTTTGGTAAATCCCAGGATGTGAAAAGAATGTCAAAGTTTATCATGTTTCCAGTGAGTACTGAAGGCCAGTAATTGTGGTTTATTTTGTGTAATTATTGGCATACATTCATTGACCTCTAAGTGCAGCAAAGTCTGAATGTTACAAGATTTCTTAACATCAATACTAATAAATTTTATTTCTTTTATAGCAACAGTGCATGTATTTTTTTCAGCTGGACGATGCCCTTCACCACAAAGCCAAGGTTGTCTGGGAATGGTTCCACAAACATGACAATGACTAATGTAGCGGAGCTACCAAATCAGCAATTCTCCATACAATGGAATATTTCTGGGATAATGAAAGAACCAATATATAATATGGAATTTATTGGAGAAAATAAAAGATCATTATCACCATTATCACTGGCTATTTGACTTTCTGTTTGGTTTCCACTTTAACAAAACAACATAGCTGAATTGTAGGCCAAGGAGAGCCATGTGATATACAGCCACGACTGCAACTATATTGACAAAGACAGCAGGTTCACTCTGCAGGTCTTCACCTCAACGTTAATGAGCCTCAAGTGAGAAAACAGTGACAGTGTGAAAGAGATTTGCAGTGCTCAAAGGTGCATGGAGAAGAATTTCAGCCCTAGTGGTCTTGGAACTATAGCAGCAGATGATGTTTTTCTCTGACAACCAATGTGTTTTAAGGTGCTAGCTATTTAACAAGGGAGTGTTATACTGGGACATGTCTATAACAACTTCTGAGAAAAACTGTAAACATGTGAGCCTTGCTTTGTGTTTTACAGATGCCGTTTTTTCGGTTCTAGGAACAGAGCTTTAACTAAATTTAACGATTCTGTTTCACTGTGTTCTCCAGCTATTTTCACATTTGTTACAATAGTTAGAAAAATATGATACAGCTATACAGCAGTAGAAAACGTTTGTCAGATACGCTTCAGAGGAACAGTTAACCTCTACATATGAAAATCAAGGACCCATAAATCAAAGGTTTTCAGTTTTAGATGTACAGTGGACCCTTGAGTTACGAATGGTTTACCATACGAACATTTCAGGTTACGAACGATCTTTTTCAACTTAACGTACGAACAAATTTCGGATTACGAACAGAAATTCGCGAAACACGTGACGTCACGAACAAGTTCACTCTGACTCTCTCTCTCTCTCTCTATATATATATATATATATATATACAGTGTATCACAAAAGTGAGTACACCCCTCACATTTCTGCAGATATTTAAGTATATCTTTTCATGGGACAACACTGACAAAATGACACTTTGACACAATGAAAAGTAGTCTGTGTGCAGCTTATATAACAGTGTAAATTTATTCTTCCCTCAAAATAACTCAATATACAGCCATTAATGTCTAAACCACCGGCAACAAAAGTGAGTACACCCCTTAGTGAAAGTTCCTGAAGTATCAATATTTTGTGTGGCCACCATTATTTCCCAGAACTGCCTTAACTCTCCTGGGCATGGAGTTTACCAGAGCTTCACAGGTTGCCACTGGAATGCTTTTCCACTCCTCCATGACGACATCACGGAGCTGGCGGATATTCGAGACTTTGCGCTCCTCCACCTTCCGCTTGAGGATGCCCCAAAGATGTTCTATTGGGTTTAGGTCTGGAGACATGCTTGGCCAGTCCATCACCTTTACCCTCAGCCTCTTCAATAAAGCAGTGGTTGTCTTAGAGGTGTGTTTGAGGTCATTATCATGCTGGAACACTGCCCTGCGACCCAGTTTCCGGAGGCAGGGGATCATGCTCTGCTTCAGTATTTCACAGTACATATTGGAGTTTGTGTGTCCCTCAATGAAATGTAACTCCCCAACACCTGCTGCACTCATGCAGCCCCAGACCATGGCATTCCCACCACCATGCTTGACTGTAGGCATGACACACTTATCTTTGTACTCCTCACCTGATTGCCGCCACACATGCTTGAGACCATCTGAACCAAACAAATTAATCTTGGTCTCATCAGACCATAGGACATGGTTCCAGTAATCCATGTCCTTTGTTGACATGTCTTCAGCAAACTGTTTGTGGGCTTTCTTGTGTAGAGACTTCAGAAGAGGCTTCCTTCTGGGGTGACAGCCATGCAGACCAATTTGATGTAGTGTGCGGCGTATGGTCTGAGCACTGACAGGCTGACCCCCCACCTTTTCAATCTCTGCAGCAATGCTGACAGCACTCCTGCGCCTATCTTTCAAAGACAGCAGTTGGATGTGACGCTGAGCACGTGCACTCAGCTTCTTTGGACGACAAACGCGAGGTCTGTTCTGAGTGGACCCTGCTCTTTTAAAACGCTGGATGATCTTGGCCACTGTGCTGCAGCTCAGTTTCAGGGTGTTGGCAATCTTCTTGTAGCCTTGGCCATCTTCATGTAGCGCAACAATTCGTCTTTTAAGATCCTCAGAGAGTTCTTTGCCATGAGGTGCCATGTTGGAACTTTCAGTGACCAGTATGAGAGAGTGTGAGAGCTGTACTACTAAATTGAACACACCTGCTCCCTATGCACACCTGAGACCTAGTAACACTAACAAATCACATGACATTTTGGAGGGAAAATGACAAGCAGTGCTCAATTTGGACATTTAGGGGTGTAGTCTCTTAGGGGTGTACTCACTTTTGTTGCCGGTGGTTTAGACATTAATGGCTGTATATTGAGTTATTTTGAGGGAAGAATAAATTTACACTGTTATATAAGCTGCACACAGACTACTTTTCATTGTGTCAAAGTGTCATTTTGTCAGTGTTGTCCCATGAAAAGATATACTTAAATATCTGCAGAAATGTGAGGGGTGTACTCACTTTTGTGATACACTGTATATACAGTATATATATATATATACAGTATATATACAGTATATACTGTATATATATATATACAGTGTATCACAAAAGTGAGTACACCCCTCACATTTCTGCAGATATTTAAGTATATCTTTTCATGGGACAACACTGACAAAATGACACTTTGACACAATGAAAAGTAGTCTGTGTGCAGCTTATATAACAGTGTAAATTTATTCTTCCCTCAAAATAACTCAATATACAGCCATTAATGTCTAAACCACCGGCAACAAAAGTGAGTACACCCCTAAGAGACTACACCCCTAAATGTCCAAATTGAGCACTGCTTGTCATTTTCCCCTCCAAAATGTCATGTGACTCGTTAGTGTTACTAGGTCTCAGGTGTGCATAGGGAGCAGGTGTGTTCAATTTAGTAGTACAGCTCTCACACTCTCTCATACTGGTCACTGAAAGTTCCAACATGGCACCTTATGGCAAAGAACTCTCTGAGGATCTTAAAAGACGAATTGTTGCGCTACATGAAGATGGCCAAGGCTACAAGAAGATTGCCAACACCCTGAAACTGAGCTGCAGCACAGTGGCCAAGATCATCCAGCGTTTTAAAAGAGCAGGGTCCACTCAGAACAGACCTCGCGTTGGCATCCAAAGAAGCTGAGTGCACGTGCTCAGCGTCACATCCAACTGCTGTCTTTGAAAGATAGGCGCAGGAGTGCTGTCAGCATTGCTGCAGAGATTGAAAAGGTGGGGGGTCAGCCTGTCAGTGCTCAGACCATACGCCGCACACTACATCAAATTGGTCTGCATGGCTGTCACCCCAGAAGGAAGCCTCTTCTGAAGTCTCTACACAAGAAAGCCCGCAAACAGTTTGCTGAAGACATGTCAACAAAGGACATGGATTACTGGAACCATGTCCTATGGTCTGATGAGACCAAGATTAATTTGTTTGGTTCAGATGGTCTCAAGCATGTGTGGCGGCAATCAGGTGAGGAGTACAAAGATAAGTGTGTCATGCCTACAGTCAAGCATGGTGGTGGGAATGCCATGGTCTGGGGCTGCATGAGTGCAGCAGGTGTTGGGGAGTTACATTTCATTGAGGGACACATGAACTCCAATATGTACTGTGAAATACTGAAGCAGAGCATGATCCCCTCCCTCCGGAAACTGGGTCGCAGGGCAGTGTTCCAGCATGATAATGACCCCAAACACACCTCTAAGATGACCACTGCTTTATTGAAGAGGCTGAGGGTAAAGGTGATGGACTAGCCAAGCATGTCTCCAGACCTAAACCCAATAGAACATCTTTGGGGCATCCTCAAGCGGAAGGTGGAGGAGCGTAAAGTCTCGAATATCCGCCAGCTCCGTGATGTCGTCATGGAGGAGTAGAAAAGCATTCCAGTGGCAACCTGTGAAGCTCTGGTAAACTCCATGCCCAGGAGAGTTAAGGCAGTTCTGGGAAATAATGGTGGCCACACAAAATATTGACACTTCAGGAACTTTCACTAAGGGGTGTACTCACTTTTGTTGCCGGTGGTTTAGACATTAATGGCTGTATATTGAGTTATTTTGAGGGAAGAATAAATTTACACTGTTATATAAGCTGCACACAGACTACTTTTCATTGTGTCAAAGTGTCATTTTGTCAGTGTTGTCCCATGAAAAGATATACTTAAATATCTGCAGAAATGTGAGGGGTGTACTCACTTTTGTGATACA
This sequence comes from Trichomycterus rosablanca, assembly GCF_030014385.1. Lineage (NCBI taxonomy): Eukaryota > Metazoa > Chordata > Actinopteri > Siluriformes > Trichomycteridae > Trichomycterus > Trichomycterus rosablanca. The sequence continues at coordinate 18,859,392 of NC_085992.1, forward strand.
CTGTATATATATATATACAGTGGGGCCAAAAAGTATTTAGTCAGCCACTGATTGTGCAAGTTCTCCTACTTAGAAAGATGAGAGAGGTCTGTAATTTTCATCATAGGTACACTTCAACTATGAGAGACAAAATGAGAAAAAAAATCCAGAAAATCACATTGTAGGATTTTTAAAGAATTTATTTGTAAATTATGGTGGAAAATAAGTATTTGTGGTCATAATGTTATGCCTAGTCGGTGTATATGACAAATAAAGGCATTTAATATTCTATTATGCTAGCCCCCCACAAATAATCCCTGGGGTTGAGTCTCAAGAGTGCCACCACTGTGTCTAAGAAAGGTAACGGGCATATGTGGACTCACATCTTTGTTGCTAAAACAGTGACTCAACAGCATTCAAATCTTCTCACACATATTTACCACTGCATTACCGAGAACTGACCAACTGTGTGACAGTGTAGTATGGCAGTTCCACTGTGGTTAACATGAAGGCCCTACATAAGGCGGTGAAGACTGCTCAGTGCATCATTGGCACAAAGCTCTCTACCTCCAGAGACCCTTACCATCAGCAGTCAGTGCAGAGAGCCGGCAGCATCCTCAGGGAATCATCCCACCCCAGTCACACACTGCAGAACTTCCTGCCATCTGGGAGGAGAATATACACTCACCAAGCACTTTATTAGGAACACTTATATGGTACCCACATCTACTGATTATTTTATAAGCTACTTCTTCCATAAAGATATACTTTGCAGGTATATAATTACTGACCACAACTGTTGCTTTGTTCACTTTGTAACCCCTCATACTACATTGATCAATTGAGATGAACCCAAAAGAACTTCCACTGACCAAATGAGGTTGAACCTTTCGCGGCACTGCAACAACATGGCAGGGTGTTGCTCTAGTAGCAGTGTATCAGGTGCAGTAGTTTTGTTGGGATTTTTAAACACCCCAATGTGAATCCTAAAAGAAAAATAAAGTTCTAACCAAAAATATAAAGACAACCACAGGATAAAAGACTCATGTCGTGTCATTACACCATCAACGCTTTGCATGGTTGGCTGCACAGATAGCTTCCTCCAATGCCCTCTGTTCTGTGTCGCCTGTACCATATTAGCCCCAATTATCCAATCCACCTTCTTCCACACAGCCTAACACAGCCTTTTTGTGGGTTCAATAGCTTATTATCTGTTCTGGACATCTTGTAAACTTGTTTAGATGATAGTTTACCATCCTCCTCCATGATGTTCTTAAAAGCGTGAAAGCCTATTTCTGAGTCTTTCTTTGAAGTACATCCAAATGTGGCTACTGGCCAGACCAAGACCTTCAACAATCAAAGATTGGTGATGGTCCTAATTGACTTGTTTTTCCATATCCTTGTCAATTTCACTATCACCAACATGTTGCTTGTCATTTTTTACTTAACCAGCCCATTATTTAGTATTTGATACTCTCCTTCCCAATTATAAGAGAGGGGCCACTTGTTCCAACCTTCCACCTTACATCATAACTAGGGCTGGCACCGATCCGATACTCTGTATTGGTATCGGTCCGATATCGGTCCAAATCACTGGATCACATATCGGAAGAAAAAGAACGTGTAATCCGTTCCGATAATGTTACTTAATGTAAATAACACTTAATGTAAATAAGGCCATTTAGAAATTAAAACACACTGATCTACTTAAACTTTTAGCATTTAAAAAAATCATCTACTACTGCCACAACTAAAAACTATTTTACGGCATGTCGTATTAAGTGTCTACAGTTGGAAGATGTGTATGTCAATTAAATGCGATGGACTAATTAGAATTGATTGGTTTGGTTGTTTGGTGTTTGGTTGAGATTTTACGTTAATGTTCTGTCACATTTTAAGATTTTTAAAAACCAAAGCTTATTAAAAAAAAACCCTGCTGGATTTTGAAGAGGACATCTGTGGCTAAACGGGAAACGGTGTAGTTTGTTTTATTTCATGACGCTAATGGATTAAATGTCGTTAAGGATGTGAGAAATCTCCAATCCGAGACAAGATAGATACATTTGTTTTTTATAGTATTTCATTGTTTCATTTTTATTGTTTATAAATAATATTTTGTATTATTTATTTTATAATTTTTTCGCTGCCTCTTCAAGGTGTAGACTTGAGAGTTGTCAGATCTAGAATTCTATATTGAAATTATAATTTATGAGTTAAATACAGATAAAGTTTTATTTTGAATGTTTGTACAGTGCTGTTAAACAAGCCAAAAATGCTGCTAAATGTTCTGTGTGATGTTGTAGGTTCTGTATTTATTCCTTTAGAATATTTGTTACACAGTCGGAGCATTGTTATTTAGATAGATAGTTTAACCATGGTGCATCGAGACATGTATTATTACTGCTTAGTTGTTTGAGAGGAGAAATGACGGTATCAGAGTGGTATCGGTATCGGCAGATACTCAATTTGCAGTATCGGTATCGGACATAAAAAAGTGTTATCGAGCCAGTCCTAATCATAACATTGAGTACTTTTTCAGTGTTCGTCATCACTTCAGTTTTTGCTAATAATACACTGTCAGACAAAAGACTAGAAGAATAATAATACACATTGTGCATGAAAAAGGAAACAACTCTGGTCTCTAACTGTACATCTACAACCAGTGCTAACAGGGTATGTGTTACACTAACTACCATGCACACACTACCATGTCACATGCTAAGAATGCTCCACCACCCAATCTTCAACTGGTCAGTGGGGGTCCTGTGGGGTCCCTTTGAAATCAATGGAGTACAAGGCGGATAGCAAAGTCTACAGAAGAACAGCTGGACAGTTCATTTTTATGGTAGTTGTAGCTTAAATTAACTTAAGTTGTAGCTTAAATTGTAAATAATTAACAAAGGTAGGTATAGATAGATGTACATACTGTAACTGTAGGTGAGTGTATATAAGACTGTATGACATCTAGAAAGTTATCTAACTGGTTCAAAATCAGTCACAAATATTGCCTATGAATTTAATTTAAAACAGATATGGCAACACACTGGAGACAGGGCAAAGAGTATCACAGAGAGGATCCAAAAACTGCTCAGAGGCTATTTTAAAAGCAAAGTGTGGGTATACAAGTTATTAAAGAATATCTATAGCACATTCAGAAAGCAAGATACGACATTCGAAATTGATTTTTTTTCTTCGTTATTATATACAGACACTGCTGAAGCATTTTTGTGATAAAGACGAAACATCAGTGAAATCAAACACAAAATGCATTTCTGTGGTAAATTAAATTTCTCTGGCTTTTTCATTTTGTTCTAAAGCTAGCTTTTTTCTAAATCAACTGTCCATGGGCAACTTTCCAAAAAAACAATGGAAATTTAGCGGGCTCTGCCAAAAAATCCCTGAAAAACGCTGCAACATTAGTCGATGGGCTTCTGATTGGAGGATTCAGAATGGTTGAAAGAAGAATTACATTCAGCCTTCTAAACTGTAGGTCTAAATTCTATTAAATTCTATAACAAGAGGTATTACCAACATAAGAAGCTACTGTTACTATTACCATTGCCATTACTTGCTGAATTAGCTGGTTGTTTGATTTGTTTTATTTTATTTATTTAGTTAGTTATTTTTACTGAGGACAACCTTTTGAATGAAATGATCCTTTCTTTCATGGTGCTGCTTGGAAAGATCCAAAAACAGACACTGATTAATCTGCATAATAGTGAGCTGTCATTTAGTGGAGCATCATTGTAAAAACAACAAAACAAAAGCCCCCTTAACATTAGAAATGAATGCCTAGATGAAACCCACTCTCATGCTTTGAGGTAAAAGTAGGCCACTATTAAATATGTATTAATGGAAATGGATTAAGACAACAACCACAATGTCTGGATCATTTATCTAAATATTTTCCAGACAAAAGAAAGCACGTTTTGTAGACACGTCTGCAAAAACACCTGGTTGTCATAACACTGAACTTGAAACTCTGAAATCTGGTTGTGAACGTCTTTATTACCTAGCTGTCAACAATAAGCACCCATAACTTATTCAGTTATCCTGAGAGTCTGTCCCACAAAAAAGGTCCTGTAGTCAGTGGTGATGTCTAGCTAGGCATTCAAAAGTCACAAGGTTTGTATGTTTATACATTGCACTATAAGTATCATTAATATTTTTATTCAATTCAAAGTAGGGAGCGACGCTTCATCACTACGCCGGAAGCTGGTTGGAACATTTAGCCATTGCGTGCGTTGCAGGTTAAGACAGCCAGAGCATTATCAGAGAGCAGAAAATGACATGATCAGAATGATGTCGGATCATATATCGCTGTGTGTGCCATCTCTGGTGTCCACACACTTTTAGCCAAATAGTGTTTGTCAGGGCTAGAAAGTGTAAGTATATTCCTTAAGTTTCTGTCTAAATATAGACCTGTGCTAGGTTTTTATATCAGCAAAGCTTTTTTTTCTTTACGCTGCACTACTAATGATATTAATGTTAATATTAGGTTTAAGATAATTGTTAATGATGTTAAGGTTGAGAGTTTGAATCCCAGCTCTGTCATGCAGCCATTGTTGGGCCCTTGTACAATGGCTGACCCTGCGCTCTGACCCCAGCTCCCGAACAAGCTGGGATACGTGAAGAAAGAATATCATTGTTCTGTACGTCTGTATATGTATATATGACAATATATGTTGGATACAAATGCTAGCAGCAGATCAAAATCATAAAAAATACATCTACTTGTTGCTACACATCGACACACATTGCTAATAAGTGCATAAACATTTTCATGCTTACAATATTGTAGTATCAGTTTTGCAAAGGCCTCAAACTCATTAGACACCCTTAGGGTGAATTAGTACATTGTTTAAGAGCAGTGGTAGCTAAGCGGTTAAGGTACTGGACTAGCAATAGGAAGGTTCTTTGTTCAAGATTTACCACTTTCAGGATGCCACTGCTGGGCCTGTTACCTTCCATTGCTTGATCGTATATGGTCTCGACAGTGAGTTGCTCTGTTTAAAAAGCAAATGTAAAATGACTGTGTACCAGGTCGTCTTCTTCAACATAAAGGCCACAGAGCCTGTTTTTACAGTAATCCCAGTGATCAACCTTGATGGATCCAAGTAATGCACTGTGTTAAAAAAGGAAAGACTACCTAAAACTGATCAACTCCAAGAAGCATTTAGTTGTATGTGAACTTATAAACTTTATTACATATTTGTGGACTAAATTAATATCAGAGCTAAGATGATTAAATAAAGGTATTCAGGTAGTGCACTAGTCTGATGTGCCAGCCTAGTTCTCAAATTTAAATCTCAGCTGTGATATTGACTTTTCGGGCACCCACACAAGACTTGACTGGCAATCTTTTAGCTGGTGGAAATGGCTGCAACAGAGATTGGTAATGTCAGAGTACTGCCTGAATCTCTGTATGCAAAACTGCTCTCTGTTAGTCTCTGGCAGGTAAAAAGAAGTGGCGTGTGATAGTGTGTGATTGGGGAGAGGTTACATAGAAGAATTGGATACAACCAAACTGGGAGGAAGGGAGAGAAAGATGATCAAACAATGCATTATAATAAATTCAATAATAAACATACAGTATGTCTCATCTCAGTGAAACCGTTTTCCAGTAAAGTGTGCTCCTTGTCTTTTAAAAAGTAAAGTGCATGTGCAATTATGAAAAGCTGTTATTGTCGAGCCCTGCAACGCTCTGTCCACAGGGACTGAATGTTTCATTGATTTACATCCGAGTCCATCATTGCACACCAGTCAGGTCACACCATCCCCATAATGTATGTGATAGAAAATGCTAATTAGCTATAGAAACAAGCAGTTCTGTCAGAACTGATGAGAAAATAGATGGTATACAATGCAGGACAGCCTCTTAATAAATTCTGCCACACAAATCAAACTGGGAAAGAAGTTTGTCTTTTAATTGGCCAAGTATATTAAGCCTACAGCCATTTGAAATGCACCACCCCTACTGGGTCCAGATGATAATCCTATCCAAACTGTCACAACACCAAAAACTGTATTCCATCACAAATCCCCCAAATACCCTTGCTACACTTACACACCACATTTTACTCCTTCACAAAATCCAAAGCTAACAGAGGCCTGTCCAACAAAATGCTGACTATGGGCTGCCAGAACACTAGAAAGCAGAGAAAGAACAAAATAAGCATAAATAGTTGATGTAGACAGGATCTTGGGATTTGTGGGATGTGTGAGGACCAAACACAATAAGGCTAGAAAAAAAGCAAATGGGTTGGATATTTAAAAGAATTGTGCATCTCTAAGGTGTTTTATGGGGTTGAGGCCAGAGCTCTGTGTTCACTGGAGTGTTGTTCCCAAAACTGGTCAAATGTGTCCTTGGTACCTTACTTTAAGCAATGGTGGAACAGGAAAGAAGTAGAAAATAGGTGCAAAAAAAAAAAATAATTAAAAGAATACACACGATCAACCATAACATTAAAACCCCCTCCTTGTTTCTACACTCACTGTCCATTTTATCAGCTCCACTTACCATATAGAAGCACTTTGTAGTTCTACAATTACTGATTGTAGTCCATCTGTTTCTCTGCATACTTTTTAGCCTGCTGTCACCCTGTTCTTTAATGATCAGGACCCCCACAGATCAGGTATTATTTGGGTGATGGGTCATTCTCAGCACTGCAGTGACAAAAATGTCATTAAGTCATCTAAGTTTGTCATAAAGCCGCCTAATTCACTGTAAGTGATTACTGTTAATGATAGACACCTGGTGACTTCTTTGTGCCCAAATAAACAGAGTACATTTAAATACACATGTTAGACTAAGCCATGACCATTACAAACAGTTGTTCGCAGGTGCAAAGTACATGGAACAATGGTCTTTTTGTCCAATCAGGTGAGATAAGCTAACCTAAGATTTGGAACCTAACCAGTTTGGTCAGAATGGTCAAGTGTAAGCCAGGAAGCACACAAACATGTCTGCTAATAATTACGAGCTGCTGGAAAACAGGTGTCACCATAGACAGTCAAGCAAGCTTTGCATTATCATAGACTTAAAGGCTACTGTGCAAAATTAGTGCCTTAAAGCTTCTTGCTGATCACATAGACAATAAAGCTTTCTGAAAGAGAGTTGTGTGGTCAAGTTATTTGGCCACAACTACAAGAAACATGTTTGGAGAGGGAAAGGTAAAGCATGTCAAGCATGGTGTTGGTAGTTTTATTCTTTGGGCCTGTTTTGCAGCCAGTGTACCTAATGCATTGCTAACAGTGGATAAATTAATGAGGCAGGATTACCTCAAACCAGAAAGTTGATCGCAGCAGGGTGTTGCAACAGAGAAATGACCCAAAACAGACATCAAAACTGCTTTTGAAATGAATAGCTTTTTTTTTAAATGCCTATTAAATTTTTTATCATGAATATGTAGACTGTAAATAAAAGGCAAGTAGATATGTGCCTGCCAAGACATGGACCTGATGTGATATCTGGTACAAGAACATTACCAGCAGGCCCTTTAACTTCTGTACATTGTCAGGTGAATTGTCCTGCAGTGTGTCCTGGTTCCCTCTCTTTTGTTGGTAAATGATGCGCGCACACACACACACACACACACACACACCTGTCCATCCACGCAATCTTGAACCTTGATTGAAAACATTTTTATTTACTCAGGCTTTTGGTTAGTCTTTCCAAACTAGGGGTGTGTGGCTCCGGTCCTGAAGGGCTGGGCAGTCTGGTGCTCTCATGTTTGTCAGATTTGCTGTCGCTACGTTGGCTTCTGGCTGCACCTGATCTCTGACCCCTAGGACCAGAGCTACCCACCCCGGCTATAGACAAAAGCACAGAGTTTTGGGGTTCTAAGTCATAGAAACTTGTGGTCATCAGGGATGTTGGGTTGCTGTCGTTCTGCCTCTCTTGTCCGATCACTCAGGTTTGATGATGGTGGGGGAGGGGGGCGCTGATGTTCTGTAAAAGCCCTCATGACTTTGTTACCTGCTCGCTCTCCCTTTTTACCCACCCAAGGTTGAATCCTGCAAGTCGAGACTGCTGTGCCAACAACGCTGCTTCTGCTAGATGTGACAGAAACCTGGCATGTTTGCACCAAAAATGTCAAGAACTCACTATGGACTTTACCACAAACTGGATTGAATAATGAAGAACTCCAATTGTTTACATTATTATTTTGTTTGCTAGTTATAACTTTAAGTTTAATTTAATTTTGTGTATGTATGTTTGTGTAAATCCTATTTATTCAGATTATTCTCCAGGCTGCCCAAGGAGGATGGGGGTCCCTGCTGAGTCTGGTTCCTCTCAAGGTTTCTACCTGTAATTTTAAGGGAGTTTTTCCTTTTCACTGTCGCCCTCGGTTTGCTCAACAGGGGTTGTTGGTCTGTTGGTCCTGGATTCTGTAAAGTTGCTTTGAGACAATGTCCATTGTAAAAAGCGCTATACAAATTAAATTTACTTGACTTGTCTTGAAGAAAACAGGTTTGGTCGGACCAGTTGAGTCCATTAAGTCTATTACTCTGATGTCCAGTTCTGATGACTGTGCTCCCACTGAAAGTGTTTTTCATGGTAGACAGAAGTTAACATGAGTACTGGCTGGCCTGCACAGAAAGCCCAGTGCACACAAGGTTGTTGATGTATTGCAGGTTGTGGCAAATTGACCTCATCACCAGGATTAAAATAATCCACAATTTAAACTACAATAGCTCTTCTGTTGGTCAGTACCAGCGTCATCGCCTTCATGTCCTTTGGCATCATTGAGTCTTAGCCAGCCTACAACCGGTTTGTGGATTGTTCTTTCTTGAACTGTTGGTGGATACTGTCCCCACCTATCAGCACTCCATGCGTTTTTTAAAATATTTAAACCCAGTTGTCTGGCCCTGATCAAAGTCACTCAGGTCTTTATGCTGATCAGATCTGCCGCATTTAACACAAGAACTATGAGTAACTACCATCGGCCAAGACATTGACATGCACATTTTTAGGTGGTTCTAATGTTTTGGCTCATCAGTGCATATTTGACTTAGCTTTTGATTTGGATTTATATGGATCATTGGTGTTATAAACCTATTATAAAAGAAAATTTTTCTCTATAGAAGAATGCCTTCCAATTATGTGTAGACACAGAAATCCCATTGAAATCAAATTGAAATTCCAAACATTCATGACATTTATTTCCCTCACAAGTGTATATAAAGGGATTAAAAGCTCTAACTAAGAATCAAATTAGAAACAAATACACTTAATCTTTTATAGCTGTATTTTAATCAACATATTACTGTCCATCATATATTAAAAGTAATAAATAATAACTTGGATTGTAGTGTATATTTAGGTACATATGCTTTGTATTGCCTTTGTTGATTGTGTGTGATTTACACTGAAAAATAAATTGTAATTTCATTACATGTGAAGTCAGTGTTTCTCAATAGAATCACATTATATAAATGTAAATTAACTCATTTCATCCCCCGTGATTTTTTTATTTGCTGCATGCAGGTATATAATTGCCTTTCCCTGCCCACCTTCCATTCTCAGATGACTAGAGAAGAAAGCAGCGCAATTAACTTATCCTGAAAGGAGAGTGAAATTGAGCCTGATTCCTTTTGCTGTCATTACTGTGCCTCCGACTTTTTTTAACGTTGGTTCAGGTTGGAAAAACAGTACTATAAATACACTTTATAAAAACACCCCTACAAGTTGCTGGTAGGGCACAGGCTTCCTGTTTGTGAGCGGAACAGGATCTATGCCAGTTACTGACATTCTCATTCCTCACATACACATTAAATTGCAAATTAGCTAGTCTGCTAAACTTTTAAGACTCAGAGAGAAAAAAGCACATACAAAAAAGTCATTTAAAACAACCTGTAATGGGGCCTGGGTTTGATCTTAACTTCTGCTCACTGAATGTGTTTGCATGCCATAGTCCAGATTACAGAATTAGAGTCAGATTACAGCAAGAAATAATTCATTCATTAATTCATCATCTGTTTTACCACTGCTTTATTCATTTTGGGGTCGCAGTGGGTCCGAATTCACTGAGCGAAAGGCAGGAAACACCCAGGACAGTTCGCCAGTCTATCACACATACACACATTTACACACACACTAAAGTGATTTTAGTAGCTCCAATTAACCTGACTGCATGTCTTTAAATTGTGGGAGGAAACCCACACAGACACGGGGAGAACATGCAAACTCCACACAGAAGGGGCCTGGACCGCTCTACCTTGGTAATAAACCCAGGACCTTCTTGCTGTGAGGCGACAGTCCTACCCACCGGGCCACTGTGCCGCCGTCAAGAAATCAAATTCTGAAAATAAATCGATTATTGGGTTTGCATGCACTTTAGCAAATTAAATCAAATTATGGGAGACTTCTGAGTTTACATGAGCTACTCAGTTATTACTTTTTTGAAGACAGCTGATGAGTAACCTGTAAATACAGTACAAAAGAGTCAAAAAAGTCAAAAAGAGTCAAAAACTATCTACTTTTAAGAAACCCTTCACTGGTTGGTAAAAGAAGCATCCAGCAACTGTAAGTTAGGTGTAAGGGCTAACAAGTCTGCAGCTCTCCACATTTAGAATTCGGCTGTTGCACAAGGCAGATGAGTTACAATAGGGAATTGGAAATGACTAGACTGAAAGAAAAAGCAAAAAATGCAACAAAAAAATTATATTTATTATTAATAATATTTATTATTACAGACCATGCAGACAAAAATACAAGTGTAGAATAAAAATGACACAACAAACAGTTAACTCACGGCTACATCCCAATGGTTAAACCAAAACTGCAGCCTTGTTACCTGTACAAAACCTCTCTGATTTTTTATCATACATACAACACATATCAACAATGTAATGTAAACACCGAAATACCAGCCCAACAATAAGAGTTTATGTATGCTGATAGTTTCACATAAGCGCACACTGTAACAGTGTAATTTTTCCCACCTCAGTGTATGAGGTCATCCAATAACTTAAAAAAGTTTTGATTTTTGATCTACTTAAGCATAAATTCAGTTTCAGCTTTAACTTAACTTTGTGTGCATGTTCTCCCAGTGTCTGTGTGGGTTTCCTCCGGGAGTTCCGGTTTCCTCTCACAGTCCAAAGACGTGCAAGTGAGGTGAATTGGGGATACAAAATTCTCCATGACTGTGTTTGACATTAAACGTGTGAACTGATGAATCTTGTGTAAAGAGTAACTACCGTTTTTGTCATGAATGTGACCAAAATGTATAAAACATGACGATAAATCCTAATAAATAAATACATAATCTAACTTTAACTCACAACTTGCACAATATTGCATTTTTTTGCAACTTACTCTTTAAAATCTGCTGCTAAATAAACCCTATGCTGCTAACTGTATATCAGAATATGTTTATATGTCACTTGTCATTTACTCAGTACCAGCAAGTGTGGGTCTGTGATGAACTTATGCTCTAACCAGGAAGAAACCAATGTATTACTACTATACAGTGTATCACAAAAGTGAGTACACCCCTCACATTTCTGCAGATATTTAAGTATATCTTTTCATGGGACAACACTGACAAAATGACACTTTGACACAATGAAAAGTAGTCTGTGTGCAGCTTATATAACAGTGTAAATTTATTCTTCCCTCAAAATAACTCAATATACAGCCATTAATGTCTAAACCACCGGCAACAAAAGTGAGTACACCCCTAAGAGACTACACCCCTAAATGTCCAAATTGAGCACTGCTTGTCATTTTCCCTCCAAAAAGGTCTCAGGTGTGCATAGGGAGCAGGTGTGTTTAATTTAGTAGTACAGCTCTCACACTCTCTCATACTGGTCACTGAAAGTTCCAACATGGCACCTCATGGCAAAGAACTCTCTGAGGATCTTAAAAGACGAATTGTTGCGCTACATGAAGATGGCCAAGGCTACAAGAAGATTGCCAACACCCTGAAACTGAGCTGCAGCACAGTTGCCAAGATCATCCAGCATTTTAAAAGAGCAGGGTCCACTCAGAACAGACCTCGCATTGGTCGTCCAAAGAAGCTGAGTGCACGTGCTCAGCGTCACATCCAACTGCTGTCTTTGAAAGATAGGCGCAGGAGTGCTGTCAGCATTGCTGCAGAGATTGAAAAGGTGGGGGGTCAGCCTGTCAGTGCTCAGACCATACGCCGCACACTACATCAAATTGGTCTGCATGGCTGTCACCCCAGAAGGAAGACTCTTCTGAAGTCTCTACACAAGAAAGCCCGCAAACAGTTTGCTGAAGACATGTCAACAAAGGACATGGATTACTGGAACCATGTTCTATGGTCTGATGAGACCAAGATTAATTTGTTTGGTTCAGATGGTCTCAAGCATGTGTGGCGGCAATCAGGTGAGGAGTACAAAGATAAGTGTGTCATGCCTACAGTCAAGCATGGTGGTGGGAATGCCATGGTCTGGGGCTGCATGAGTGCAGCAGGTGTTGGGGAGTTACATTTCATTGAGGGACACATGAACTCCAATATGTACTGTGAAATACTGAAGCAGAGCATGATCCCCTCCCTCTGGAAACTGGGTCGCAGGGCAGTGTTCCAGCATGATAATGACCCCAAACACACCTCTAAGACGACCACTGCTTTATTGAAGAGGCTGAGGGTAAAGGTGATGGACTGGCCAAGCATGTCTCCAGACCTAAACCCAATAGAACATCTTTGGGGCATCCTCAAGCGGAAGGTGGAGGAGCGCAAAGTCTCGAATATCCGCCAGCTCAGTGATGTCGTCATGGAGGAGTGGAAAAGCATTCCAGTGGCAACCTGTGAAGCTCTGGTAAACTCCATGCCCAGGAGAGTTAAGGCAGTTCTGGGAAATAATGGTGGCCACACAAAATATTGACACTTCAGGAACTTTCACTAAGGGGTGTACTCACTTTTGTTGCCGGTGGTTTAGACATTAATGGCTGTATATTGAGTTATTTTGAGGGAAGAATCAATTTACACTGTTATGTAAGCTGCACACAGACTACTTTTCATTGTGTCAAAGTGTCATTTTGTCAGTGTTGTCCCATGAAAAGATATACTTAAATATCTGCAGAAATGTGAGGGGTGTACTCACTTTTGTGATACACTGTATATAAAAAAATGTCAAGGAGTTTCTGAATATGTGGCACCCTGGAATAGACTCAAACTGAATTAAATCAGACTGTATGTAACTGGATTTGTTGGGGAAAGGTAAGGTTAATGTTGACAACACAAACTGTTTATAAGTGCTTGGCTACCTGTTGCTTGACATTGTATACCCACTGTATATATTCATTCAGCACCTTTAAAATTACAAAACCTTCCAACAGTAAGAACTGGGCACAAGGAAGGAATATACCAGACAGGGCACCAATCCACTCATGAAATACTGCACATGCTTACTCTTAGGAAGAGTTAAGGTTTAAAAAACCGGCCTTACCAAGTGGATTCACCAACTATCCACTATTTGGCCTTTGAGCAAGGCTGTTAAACCTATTTCACTCCAAGGGCACCAGATAATACCTGACCCTGCACTCTAGCCCCAGCTTTTAAACCAGCTAGGACATGCTTATGTGTATAAAGACAAAAAATTATCCAAATAATAGATACATACCCATCCAAACACTTGACCTCTTGCTTGCTCCCGTGTTTCCTGGGTAGTGGTAGTCTAGAAATCTAGGTACAGTATTACCAATCTAATCATCGCTGGTTCAAGCCCCACCACTGCCAAGTTGCCACTGTTGGGCCCCTGAGCAAGGCTCTTAACTCTCAATTGCTTGCATTGTTATCAGTCACCAAAGTAAGTCACTTTGAATACAAGCATCTGCTAAATTCTGTAAATGGTTCCGTAGTGGATAGGACTCTGGGCTGTTAAGAGGAAGGGTTAACGTTTAGAAAACCAACAGCTTCAATCCACTTTTTGGCCTTTGAGCAAGACTTAAACCTTTTTCGCTCCAAGGGCACCAAATAATGCCTGACCCTGCACTCTAGCCCCAGCTTTTAAACCAGCTAGGATACAAGAAGAAATGAGTTCATTGAACTGTTCACAGTTTTGTACATATAACAATAAAGCCTTTCTTTTTTCTTTATTGTGATTTTTTGGTTTTGTTTCCTTTTATTTACTTTTTTAATTAGGACAACCTGGTATTTACCTGACAATTGTTTAGATTTTACCTGATTCAACAATTTACCCATGTAACTTTAATTTTATAATACACATGTATTTATGGAAGCAGCTATAAAGAAATTTCATTTTTTCTATTTCCAAATTTTAAACCATCAAGCCTTTAACAACACTAGCAATGGGCACATGTTGGCAGTAATGGCAACTTTTAATCTGGCAATCTTTGAAAACTAAGCTGTAGGAATGTGACGATGAACCACAATACAGTTAATAACCGATTCAAAAATTCCACGATTCAAATCGATTTGACATGTAAAATAAATCTATATTCACTTTAAACAGCAGAGAGCACTGGCACTATTTACCTCGCCTGGTTGACTTCACTGGCACTATATGCCTGGTTGCCAAATCTGGGGTTTTTCAGCCAAATTGGGCTTAATTCAAAATTTTGGGCATAGTTTGTGAAAAATGAAAAAAAGGGCATTCATTATTTAGATAAATAAAAGATAATCACAAATACAATATTTTATTTTATTTTTTAAAATAAAAAATAAAAAGAAACTTTGTCATAATCAGGAAAAAATCGTATAGTGAACCCAGTATCGTGAATCACATCGCATTGTGGGTAGATTGTATCGTTACATCCCTACTAAGCTGAAATAAAATATTTTTGCCACTGTGATATCAGGTTAATTAGAAAAATATGGGCTGTTTTAAAATGACAATTACACCAGAGCCCCAGTGGCAAATAACAATTTTATGACTGGTTGTTTCCCAATAATGAAATGTATTCAGTTACTAAAATTACTACTCATCACTTATTTCATTCTGCATCTTTTCTAACCCAAGTTTCACTGGTTACCATTTCAAGTCACAGCAATAAATCAATTACATTTAGTGTATCAGTGTGCTCTTTCTCCTTTCCTTCTTCTCCCTCTTGCAGTGATGTTCCAGCAAAAATGATTAAGCTGGAAAAAAAGCATTGCTGAGAACTCCAGCACTCTCTGCTTCCTGTAGAACGTAAGCCTGCTAGAATTCTTTCAATTAAAGAAGCGACTGTGTGCCATTTATGAACACGACAACATTAAAACTCTGTATGATTTTGAAATCTCAAAACTAACCTGGTCATCCAATTTACCTCCACAGGCAATGACTCATATTACTGTTATGCGCTGAGGAATGTGTGGCTGAAGCTTGTTTTTGCAGCACGTTTTAGGCTTCGCTATGTAATATGACTCTGAACTTCATGGGTTAGAACTTTCGAAACATCCTCCGTAACACTAAGACCCTATTCAGACAAAAACAAATATTTTAAAACTGATTTTTTGGACTAACAACAGAGCCATTCATCAACATTTCCCACTGTGAAAACTCTTCTTTTTCTGTTTTTTATGGATGGGTTAAATGCCGCTTTTTAAAACCACTGAAATCATGAAGTTGTTTGTTTATGTACAGTGGGAGCCAAAGACTGAGACCGCTAGTGAAAATATTTTACGGTGGTACCTTGTAACTCAACGTCCCCTAAACTCAAAATCTTTAAAACTCAATGCCCTTCGTCGAGAAATTTGTACCCTTAAACCAGTGGCGATTTCTCTAAGACTGCAAGGGAAGCTCAGCTTCCCCTAAAATGTAAAAAATTAAATGGTCAAATATGTACAGTTGTGTTAACATTTCATTGACTACAAATGCGTTAGAACACGTTCATCTCGAAGACGAGTTTGTTCAGAATCAGCTACTATCACAAATCGACTGACTTGAACTTCTCATACATTCCCGGAGCCTCAATGCATTTGCCCGCAGAAGCCGAGCGTCTCTTCACTTCAATGGGGCTGCATGGGAGGGTTTTTTTCATTGCTTCGAAACTCGCCGGTCATTGGATAAACGCCACGATTTTGTCCCGCCCCCGGACACTGAGTGTCTCTGGGGGTGAATGGAGCTGTGGGTGGGTCTGGACGCTGAGCTTCTGCAAGATGATTGGAGGATCAGTCGAAAGGCTGAATCCCGTTTTGACTGACAGCTATCACTGGGAGCTTCAGTCCCATCGCGGATTTTGCGAGTGAAGTCGACAGACAAACTGCAAACCATTTCAGGCCATTTTCTTGAAAAGGAACAGAGGGCACAATTTATATATAAATAAATTGACAAATTTTATGATGTAAGCCGACAATGAGCTTCCCCTCTTTGAAAGACCAGCAGCTGCCACTGCTTTAAACTCAACGAGACCGCCTGGAAATACTGAGTGCTGTAAGCTTTTAATTTTTTTGTTTCAGTCCCATTCATTAAGTGTCATTTAGCTGTTAGCTAGCTGGCTAGCTATCTGCTTTTTTTATTTTAAATGTATTTTTTTAAATTGACAGTAAACAGTCACTTTGTTTAGTGCTCGACTTGAGCGGTGCAGGAAGACGTCATCAAAGTGTATATATGAGACGAATCTGCATTTGGGTGGAATAACAGTCAGATTCACTCTGAAAGCTCCACATGTATCTGTGTTTAGCTGGATTTTCCAGCTATGAATAATGACAATCAGGTTTTTTTTTTGAGAGAGAGTCTAAAACGCTTATCGTTACAAAAGGCGTAACGTGACAATGTATTTAAAAAATGACTCAGGAACACTAAACTTATTTTAATTATTACTGCTCATAAGTTCTCTCCACTAATTAAATTCCTCGCTCATTTTAGTACAATAAGTCACGTTAAGCTTTGTGCAAAGGTAAAGTGCAGGTTTTATTTTATTTTATATTGATTTTAAACTGTTTCAGTGTTTTTTTTAATACTATTTTCAGTGTATAAGTGTGAAAAACAACCCCATTATTTTATATTAGTCTAAAATATATGCAGTTTCACAAGACCATGGAACGCATTAACAGATTCCCATAGATCCTTGTGGGAAAAAATACCTCGAAACTCAACGTCACTCCCAGAACAAATTGACGTTGAGGTACCAGTGTATATCATTGTATTCTTTTTATTACAAATCTCAAGCATCAAAGCTTTGCAACAGCTGCTTGAGGACCAAAGAACATCATAAAGTGCTGACCTGACTGTCATAGACTTTCAGCAAAAGTCACCTGAGCTGATCCCAATTCATTTAAAAACAAAGAAAAAGCCAAGCATTCAATTAACCAATACACACCATGTGCGGGCGGCACGGTGGCTCATTAGGTAGCACTGTCGCCTCACAGCAAGAAGGTCTTGGGTTCGATCCCCAGGTGGGGCGGTCTGGGTCCTTTCGGTGTGGAGTCTGTGTGGGTTTCCTCTGGGAGCTCCGGTTTCTTCCCACAGTCCAAATACATACAAGTGAGGTAAATTGGAGATACAAATATGACTGTGTTTGATATTAAACTTGTGAACTGATGAATCTTGTGTAACGAGTAACTACCTGTCCTGAATGTAACCAAAGTGTGCAAAACATGATGTTCAAATCCTAAAAAAAATAATAATAATAGGACCAAACAGCTCTGACTCCACCAGACATCTGAATGAGTGGCATCTGGTACCAGAACTTTACCAGCAGGTCTATCAAATACTGTACACAGTGCATCCTGGAGCCATCCCTTCTGCATGTAAATGATCCTGGATGAAACAGGATTCGTCTGTCCACCTGACCTTCTTCCATTACTGCAATGTCCAGTCCTGATGCCTGTGTGCCCATTTATAGGTGCTTTCGACAGTGCACTGTGTGTTGTGACACACTAACCTAATCACCAGGATTAAAATATTCTGTAATTAGGGCCACAGGAGCTCTTCTGTTGGCCTGTACCAGATGCCATCATCTTCATTGTCTCTGGCTTAACACAAAACATTTTGTTGATGTGTAGATTTTAAAACTGTGTCCCAAATACTTCTGTTATAAAAAGTATGTTCAAGTAGTGCACTATCACTGTTGTCATTTCTATATTAACTACTCTTTACAGAAGTAGTACACTTAATTTGGGACACAACCAAAGGAACAAGTCTGCTCATTTACGTTCTGCCTGCTAAAATCAAAATAAATCCAAAATTAGACTATTTAGAACAAGTGCATTGGAAGATGTTTTATGTAGGTGGGCTCTGCCAACAAAATCTAAAATTGTGAAGCAATGCATATGCACACAGACACGCATGTACTGTGTGCATATGTTATTAACATATGCAGCATTGTTATTAACTATGAAGTTTCTCCTACCTGCAGTTATAGATTCTGAATGATCAAACCCTCACTACATGGCAGCAGTGTTCTCAGTAATCTCATGTCTTACCTGTGTTTTGACATTCTGCTTCCAGAAAGGGATGTTATATCCAATCTGTGCAGAATGTTTATGGTGCACTTGCATTACAGTTAGGCATGGTGAGACCTTTCTGATCCAAACTTTGTGTCCAGGTGAACTGATTCAACCTTGTGGATTTCTGATCATAGTGCTTTTATGTTGCAGTCTAAACCATCCTAAACAGTACAGCAAAGTCTGGATTGTGGATATTACACTGTCAGAAATCTGGCAACATTTGAATTGTTTCATGTGCAAAGACACTTGATTGATCAATTTAATGCAATTAGTTAATCAATCAGTTTAAATAATGCACTTTGGGCAACACGCTGGCTCTGTGGGTAGCACTGTCACCTCACAGCAAGAAGGTCCTGGGTCAGATTCCTAGATGTAATGGTCCTGGGCCTTTCCGTGTGGAGTTTGCATGCTCTCCTCATGTTTGTTTGGGTTTTACCTCGGTGAGCTATGGTTTCCTCCCACAGTCCAAATATGAAAGTTAGGTGAACTGGATATACAAAATTGCCCGCAAAAGTGTTTGACATCATGCTTGTGTACCTGTATGGACCTGTCCTGTCATGAAGTGCAAAACATGATGTTAAAATCCTAATAAACAAATAATATGCTTACTCAACAACTATTTAATCAATACAAAATTTAATGTCTGCAAATCAAAAGTAAAAAATAGAGGTCCAACCTGAAAGCGAGTGGTGTCCAGGGGGGCATGGATGTCTTTGTACTTCTAGCTTTACTTAGTTCCCAATTTTTGCTCTTTTTTAGATGCTCGGGTTGTCACTCACTGGTGGATCGGGTAGCTGACACAGGTGGCAATCCAGTTGTCCTAAATTCTCTCTCTGAATACCTCCTTATTCCTCTGCCCTGAAAAATGTGTTAGCCTACTCTAACACATCTACTCTAACCTCTCTCTGCTTCTGGCTTCAGCTTATAATTTAATAAAAAAAACTTCAACAAATAAATAATTAAGAACTTAAATCATTATGCTTTACATTCTAGATCATTTTCTGCATACAAACCGGCATGTGACTGAGCTGGTGATCCCACCACCAATTCCATCTGCTGCCCGGGCATCTACACATTAAATACTGGCTTTGTCTGGGCTGGATAGGTGGGTTTGAGGTGCGTGGCCTGCAATGGATTGGCGCCCTGTCCAAGGTATTCCTGCCTTTGGTCCAGTGTTTCCTCTCAA
Source organism: Trichomycterus rosablanca (assembly GCF_030014385.1). Taxonomy (NCBI): domain Eukaryota; kingdom Metazoa; phylum Chordata; class Actinopteri; order Siluriformes; family Trichomycteridae; genus Trichomycterus; species Trichomycterus rosablanca. The sequence goes on from NC_085992.1 coordinate 18,878,922, forward strand.
AACCTGACCCACCAAGACCCTAAGTGCAATAAAGCAGTTAATAAAAATGAAATGAAAAATTACATACACTACATGGCCAAAAGTATAAGGAAACCTTTTGTAATTATGGGGTTTAGGTGTTTTAGCCACACCAATCAATGCTATGCCTCCAACTTTCCTGTTTAACATGACTACCAGTTTGAACAAAGCAAGGTTCATAAAAACATGCTTAGTGTGAAGAACAGAACCCACTAAACACCTTTGGATCAAAGCAGAACATCCATTCTGAACAACTCCTCTAAGCTGACATCAGTGTCTGATCTGGCGAATGCTCTTTTTGACTAAATGGACATGATTTTCCATAGAGACATTACAGAATCTTATTTAAAAAAAAGCCTTCCCAGAAGAGTGGAGTCTGTTGTAAGCCAACACCACATTAATGTCTATAGTTTTAAAATGGTATGTTCGACAAGCTTATGGTCGGGATTACAAAAAGTGTGTAGCTAGGCGCATACAGATGTGTATACAGTACAAATCCAGAACGCTTAAACTTGTCTCCTGGAGGGAAAGAAAATGTCATTTTGGCCAACATTTGTCCAGCATTACTGGAAGGCAAAACTGACATTTGCAGCTGAGTGCATTTAGTGTTTTTCAAAAAAGGAAAACTGCCCTTAACCAAGCAGATGACCTTAAGTAACCGCACATGGTATTGTCTGTCTAAAGCAGTCACTGCCCATAATCACAACATTCTAAAGAGCAGATTTAAAAAGGAAGCCACCACAGTCCAAGGCTCTCTTAAGAATTCCTTCCAGAAAAAACCACATCCCCTGTATATATTTGATATTCAGCAGCAGACTTTAGTGAAAGCTTGCATTAAAGAAAACACAACAACTCATGAGCCACAAAGGAAGCCTTAAAATAGTCATATGTGAAGGAACTTTAGTAGCCAGCACTCAATGGAAGAGACAAATTCCAACAGACACACTTTAAAATCTTGTGAAAGGCTTTCCTGGAAAAGCCTCAAAGGAGGGACCAACTCTTTATTAACTCCTACAGATTTTGAATGAGATGTCCAGTAAGCCCATAGTCAGCTGTCCACAGATTTACAGGCATATTGTGTACATCACTATCACTTTTTGGTACGTTTCTTCCTTTTTGTGTATAAGAGGTTGCATTGCTATGGTAATACACTACAGGGTTGCTATACTAAACCAAATTTCAAAATAGAACTATTCATATTATTCTTTATTCATATGACAGCTGGTAGAAGTGGGTACAGTACAGCAACATCAAACTGTAAAAACTGGGTCGGATTCTTAGCTAGATCCTAGTCTGTGAGGAACTCACATGCATGTTCTTCTCATCTCTGTTTTTCCTTCCAGGTACTTTAGTTTCCTTTCACCTTTCAAGAGCCTTGCAGAAAGTAAACTGGCTTCTTTAAGTTGCCTCTAGGAGCGAGTGAGTGAGTAAATGTGTATGTGCGTGTTTCCATTTATTGGACTGGCATCTTAATGGATTTCTTAGTAGCGTGAAGTGATTCTGAATGACACTGAACCCACTGCAGGCCTGACTGGGATGAAATGGTTAGTGACATAAATCTATATCCAAATAAGCTCTGATAATCTAGCTCACTGTGAAGCTAATCAAATATGCAAGATTGTTTATGCTAATAATTGTCTTCCTTTAACAACCCCAAATCTGGGGATATTTCATATTTTGTCTGGTCAACTTAATTTCATTTGGTAATATACAGTAGACCCTTGAGTTACGAACGGTTTACCATACGAACATTTTGGGTTTTGAACGATCTTTTTCAACTTAACTTACGAACAAATATCGGATTATGAACAGAAATTCGCGAAATACGTGATGTCACGAACAAGTTCACTCCGAGTGTCTCTCTCTCTCTCTCTCTCTCTCTCTCTATATATATATATATATATATATATATATATATATATTAGGGCTGTCAAACGATTAAAATTTTTAATCGCGATTAATCTCAGAATTTTACATAGTTAATCGCGATTAATCGCATTTAAAAAAATCTGTGTAAATGTTATAGAAAACAAGGATTTTAAGTGAAATGTTACAATTAAAATGGTGAACATATTTTATGCTAAATGTACTGATGGTAAAAACTGCTGGGACAAGAGAAAACTGTAAGGGAGTTTTATTCACTTACATACTAGGCAGTAATACTATCTAGCAGAGAACCTTGACTTCATATAAATGTCAGATGCGTAGTTATTGTAACAGACTTTTCTGTGGTTGTATCGTGACGATGGTTTGATGGACGTTTCTACACGAAGTGAGTGTGTTTTCACTAGGGATGCATCGATACCATTTTTTCCCAACCGAGTACAAGTACATGTATTTTTGTACTCGCCGATACCTATTTAGAATGATGCAATCTGGAGCATTATGGAATAGTTTAGTTTTTAGTGTAAAATAGTGCAGTGGAACAGTTGCTTGCCATCACTAATTGTAAAAAAAAAAACACCGCACAGACATTATTGAGAAAGCTTCTGACAAGCTCATTAATAAACGCACGTAATTAACGTTGTGCACATCATACATGCGATGCGATTCTGCTGATTGAAATATTTACTTTAAAAAGATAATACAGTCCGATCACATCTGAGCCGATTCTATCAGCACGTTCGTGGTTCACCTCGGTAAATCGTAAACGACTCTGAGTCGACTCCCGCTCTGTGGTAATAACCAGTATAATTAAGCCTCAGCTTTATAATGTAAGCGAGTCACACAAAATGTTCTGTAGTATTTGGTGTTTATTTACAACCGCATCATTCATCATAACAGTAAACACGGAGAGATGACTGAGAAAAGAAATTTACGCTGCGCTTACAATGAATCGATTCTTGAATCACTTGTATCGACACTGTGAACAGAGTATTGAACACAAACAGCGGTCGCTGCTTTTGTAACCGGTTATCTTCGCCGTTAGCTCTATTTTTAAGGGGTTTTTTGTCAAACGGAACTAAATAACATTAAACGTGCGTGTGAGCGTGGTCAGTGAGAATAATTCAATCTGTCTCCCGTGGGTGAAAAATGAATTGCTTTAGTTTTAGAAGTGAAAAAATCTCGTAATGTAATTAGTGCGTTAACGGCACTATTTTTTTAAATCTCGTTAAATTGAGATTGCGTTAATGCGTTATTATCGCGTTAACTTCGACAGCCCTAATATATATATATATATATATATACACACAGTGAGCGAACATTCGGACAGCGGATTCTGTGTTTTCTTTATATTTTGTAAAATTCTATATTTAAATGTCCCCAAAGAATGTGCAGAGAAAGCTTAGTGGTGAGAAAATGAACAAATCTATTACTATTTGTTGTGTTGTATAATTACTCCTGCCAGTAGCTGTCACTGTGTATCAGACAGAGGGGACAGTGATTGAGAGAGAAGAAGGAAGTTATTATTTCGTGCAATTACACCTACAAAATATAACACTACTGAAATAAAGAAGGAAATAATAGAGAAATATGAGAGTTATTGTTGTCTCTGGTAGATACATTTTATACAAAAAGAAGGAAATGTATTATGGTGTATGGTACAGCACACGTACTGTACTGAAATGTGGTGTTTTTTATGTACAGTACAGTACTACTGTGTATTGTTGTTTATTATTGTTTATTACAGGAATGTTTATTCTATAATTTAAGATTTAAGAGAAAATATACTTGTATTTATAACAAAAAAGAGCATTTAAGACATTAGAGAGGTTAGGTAAGGGGGTGGCTTGGGAGGTCTGGCACGGATTAATTCTGTTTACATTATTTCTTATGGGAAAAATAGGTTTAAATAATGAACATTTTGACTTAAGAACAGCCCTTCGGAACCAAATAAATTTGTAAGTCAAGGGTCTACTGTACATCCATTCCTGCATTTCAGGCCTGCAACACATTCCAAAAAAAGTTGGGATAGGGACCTACTTTTGTTGATTTGGAGCTTCACAGCATGGATGCTCATGGTCGAGCAGCTGCATGCATGCCTTACATCACAATGCCAAGCATCAGCTCCATATTTATGCCTGGATTTACAACCCAAATCAGAAAAAGCTGGGACAGTATGGAAAACACAAATAAATACAAATACTTTGACTTTTATTTCAAATGACAGCAAAAAAGTTGGGACAGGGACCTACTTTTGTTGATTTGAGGTTGTACATTCTCTTTATTTATCCTCTTATTTTGTCTCTGCACATTTACCTTCTCACTGACAAGCGTTTAACAAGGTAAAAATCTCCCTATAGTAGAGCATAATTAAAAATACATACATCTACCGAGTAGAAGCAGATGAGAGACGTGTAATACAACCACTACAACCTGGGAATTTCAAGTAGCCCTTAAAATAATGAACAAGTATCATCTCAGAAAAAAAATAAACAATGGCGGCGTCTCTGCTGGCCTCAGATCCTGTAATAGCTTGCAGCCACTACTCGTTCAGTGTAGATTTTGGCTATGGATCCAGAGTGCCACCTTGTGCCCACAAGCTAGCATTAATGTTCAGCAAAAGATTCACACTGTGGCAAGCTTTTTACTTCAAGCTAAGGGCAAACTGCATAAATTTAAGTTGAATTTAGCAGTGGGTGACATATAGAGATAATTGCAGAGAAACGGGGTGCACACTACATGAACATGAACATGAACACATTAGAAAAGATAAAAAGATGTGCTTTTAGAACACGGAGCTACCAGGACGGAAATGTGACTCATTGTTCTTCAAGCCCACACATCCATTTGAGACAGCACCGCACATCATGCCTTTCTCTATGCCTCTCTTTCTAAATGTCTCACAGTTAAAGCTCAGAGAAAAGAACACATGTTGGGGAAGGAGTCCAGTCAGAACAAAAAAATGATAATTCACTTTCTGTAGTATTCAACTGTGCACTTCTATCATGCAAGAGTGTAAAAGAGGGTTAGACACTGGACGGTGATTCATTTATTTATTTTTAATTCTATTTTTGCATGTTCCTCTTTCCCTTTCCATAGTCAAACTCAATTCCCCTACTGTAACTTCCTCCATTGCCCATTTTTTCCCATAAGGACGTATGGGAAACCTGTTAATGCATTCAATGGTCCCATGGAACTGCATATATTTCATAATATGAATATTATATTATATATTAATAATATTATTATAATATTATATTCCATTACCAACAATTCATTCCTGTGGCAAATGTTGTTCACATTTTTAGCTTCTAACTAATTCTGATCTGGCACTATTGAAGTTGGAGTAAAAAGAGCCCATGTTGGTCTCCAAAGCTTTCCAACACAAAAAAAACCCAGATTATATTGCAGAAATATGTAAGATAAATTATTTGCACTTAATTGTGTCATTATTCTATACATTTGTGCCTCTTTGGCTCTAAAGCTCTGTCAGACTCTGTCCATACTTATGATATTTACCCCACCCCCATCTCTTTACATTATCAAAAAAAAAGCAAACTGAATCACTGAGTCAGAAACGACTCTTTTCAAATGAATTATTCATTGGAATCGAATCACGGAGATGTGCTCTTATCTATGGTAAAGATTAATTCATTTTGCACACTCTTTTTCATTATGGTATCGTGCGTAAACAACTCCATGAATCAGTGCATTTGTTTCAGAGATTCAGTGGTGGTTCAGGCCTTGAAAAACAGCTGTATAAACCAATCAGAGCTTCCGAATTCAGGTTTTGGGCGGAATTTCAGTTGTTCCTCTAATCCTTTTTCTTAGTTAGGTGAACAAACACAGTTGGATTTGAATTTATATATTCTGGAAATATTCTGGAATCATACAAGACGGCCACTAAGAAGAAAACCAAGTGGATTTTATCCCTATAGGAACAACACAGATATAAATTTGGTCTCAATTTGAAGAAGAGAAACTGCTGTGTGGTTGATCTGGGTCGCAGTGCTACTGTTTACCATGTGCTTTCATTTTGCAATAATAGTAAAGCATTATCAAATATTAAACTTTTTTCAGTTTTTTTTTTTATGCTCATTTATTTGAAGTAAAACAGACAGCATAAATGTGAACAAAGTGACAGTCGGACACACTTCGAGTTTAAGGTAAAAGACGAGTTTAAAGGTACGAATTTCTTAACGAAGGGCGTCGAGTTTCAAAGATTTCGAGTTTAGGGGATGTCGAGTTACAAGGTACCACTGTATCCAAAAATCTCTTAATTTATAGAACAGTTGAGAACCACTGCTCTAATTCATTACATGGACAAAACTATAAGGACACACCTCTTAATTGTTGAAGGTTAGGTGTTTTATTCAGTCCTATTGCCACATGTGTATTAAATCAAGCACCTAGTCATATAGTCTGCCCTTACAAACATTTGTGAGAGAATGGGTCGTTCCTAAAAGCTTACTGAATTTAGGCATGGTACTTTAATAGGATGCTTCCCTCCTAGATAATATGTGATCAATTGTGAGTGGTATAAATGAAAAGTGAAAATATTTAGGAACCACAGCAACTCATCCACATAGTGGCAGACTACGCAAAGTTGCAGAGCGGGTCGCCGAGTGCTGAGGCGCATAGTGCATACAAGTCACCGACGCTCTACTGACCCAATAAATACAAGTTCCAGACTTTCAGTGGCATTAACATCAGCACAAAACTGTGAACCAGGAGCTTCACAGCATGGATGCTCATGGTCGAGCAGCTGCATGCATGCCTTACATCACAATGCCAAGCATCAGCTCCATTTTTATGCCTGGATTTACAACCCCCGATATTTCATGTTTTGTCTGGTCAACTTAATATAATTTGATAATTTACAGCTATACCTGTATTTAAGAGCCTGGTATATACATACAATTATTCATTGTCTTACCACCACTTTATTCTGGTCAAGGTTGTGGTGGGTTAGATAGGTCGCCAGTCCATCACAGGACAGACACACACTCACACACATTCACACTTTTTGGTATCTCAGATTGGCCTGACTGCATGTCTACACAGAAAAGATCCTGGCTGTCTGGCTGGGGAATCAAACCCAGGCCCTTCTCGCTGTGAAATGACAGCATTACCCACCGTGCTGCCTTTATACATACATATTTAAAATAAATATTCATGAAAATCCACTGCTGTCCAGTTAAAAAAAAGCATTTGACAGCTGCTCAGGTGTCAGAGAGCTAGCGTACAGCTTTAATAAAGAGTTAGGGGACAAACCTTTCCCAACTCACCAAAGAGAATGACAGTTTAGCAGCTACTGAGTGGTAGATCATTATTACAAAATGTAATTATTATATATAAGAGATGGCAAAAGACTTTATAAACCCATTAAGACATGTATTTCTTTAATGTATTTAATGAACTATATTAGGAGTTCACGCAATTTAAAAAATACTGTATACCAGTGGTGTCCAATACCTCGATCGCGATCTACCAGTCGATCACACAGTGCACGCTGGCAGATCGTGTCTCATTCAAACAGGTCAACGTGATTGACATGAAATGTGGCCACTGTTTCTGTAATTTGCGGTTTGTTACCATAGCTATGCCTTAGCCCGCAGAAAGCACGGCGAATCTAGAAAGTTTTCATTCATCAGTAGTCAGTTTGCGCCATTTTTTCTTTTGTAACCTACACTGTTTGTGAGGATGAGTGCGCAACCAAGCACAAAGAAATCAAAAACGGTTCGATTCAGGCAAGAAGACGGCTGTTTCGTTCATACGTGACAGAAGCTGACCGAGAATATTCAAATGTCATGTTACATATAGAAAGTTTAACCCTACAATCTGACATTTATATGGAGTCAAGGGCCTCTGCTGGACAATTTTGGAACTTGCTGGCTGAAGTAAAATATCCAAGCATAAGATGTGCCACATATTTGACAGCATTTTTGGATGAACCTACTTGTGTGAATCTGCCTTTTTTAACATGAAAATAATCAAGTCTAAATATCGGTCTACCCTTACTGATGAACATTTGGACACCATTCAGCACAAAGCTTCAAAGCTTTTTTGAAAAATAATATAAGGCCAACATTAAAAAGTTGATCGCGAAGACCTGTCGACTGAAATAGTAGATCTCAAGCCATGAAAGTGTGGGCATCCCTGCTGTATACTGATGCCACACCTGCAATACCACTATGATCCACCAGGGAGGCACAGCCCACAGGTTAAAAACCCCTACAATGGTATTTTACATCTGCATGATGTTCTTTAGTGTGAAAGTAAAGCAGAATTATAATAATAATAAAAATGTTTGTGGACAGAAGTACAAGACATACAGCAGGGTAAATTTTACTGTAATAGACAGTATTATTCTTTATTATACATGGCACATCAGCTTGCTTACATAAAAAAAACATTTGTAGTAAGACATGAAGGAGCACAATGACCACAAGGACATTTTTAAAAATATATCTGTTTACTGTCTTCCTACTGGGACTCACAGTGACCAATCATGTGACTTCAGCAGCAGCACACAAAATAATAAAATACTGCTTTTAAAACAATTAATTCATCACAAAACTTGGCTTTAAGTTCACTAGAATGTAAATACAAACCAAGGCCATAATTACAATATATACTGGGGGGACAATTTTCATATAATATCAAAATTTCCCCCAATATACAGATGTAAAAAATATAAATAAACATATTCCACTTGCTAGCATTGTGTAATGATCTGTCAGTGTTCCCATTAGCTGTTAATGGGACACTTATTGTAACACTGTTAACATCAATGTCATTCTGTGCTAAAACTGTAATTGTAGAAATAAATAACAATTTGCTAATAAGTGTCACTAGTTGTATAAACTAAACACAAACATATTTAGTGAAAACAGGTCGATTTGCGAGTGCTAATCAATCAACCATCCCTAACGCTAGCAATGATAGCTAAATTATTTGAAAAGTTAGTTAGCCACATACACTATATTGCCAAAAGTATTCACTCAGCCATCCAAATAATTGAATTCAGGTGTTCCAATCACTTCCATGTCCACAGGTGTATAAAACCAAGCACCTAGGCATGCAGACTGCTTCTACAAACATTAGTGAAAGAATGGGTCGCACTCAGGAGCTCAGTGAATTCCAGCGTGGTACCGTGATAGGATGCCACCTGTGCAACAAGTCCAGTCGTGAAATTTCCTCACTACTAAATATTCCACAGTCGACTGTCAGTGGTATTATAACAAAGTGGAAGCGATTGGGAACAACAGCAACAGCCACGTAAAATGACAGAGCGGGGTCAGTGGATGCTGAGGCGCATAGTGCGCAGAGGTCGCCAACTTTCTGCAGAGTCAATCGCTACAGACCTCCAAACTTCATGTGGCCTTCAGATTAGCTCAAGAACAGAGTGTAGAGAGCTTCATGGAATGGGTTTCCATGGCCGAGCAGCTGCATCCAAGCCTTACATAACCAAGCACAATGCAAATGCAGTGGTGTAAAGCACGCCGCCACTGGACTCTAGAGCAGTGGAGACGTGTTCTCTGGAGTGACGAATCACGCTTCTGCGTCTGGCAATCCGATGGACGAGTCTGGGTTTGGCGGTTGCCAGGAGAGAACGGTACTTGTCTGACTGCATTGTGCCAAGTGTAAAGTTTGGTGGCGGGGGGATTATGGTGTGGGGTTGTTTTTCAGGAGTTGGGCTCGGCCCCTTAGTTCCAGTGAAAGGAACTCTTAATGCTTCAGCATACCAAGAGATTTTGGACAATATCATGCTCCCAACTTTGTGGAAACAGTTTGGGGATGGCCCCTTCCTGTTCCAACATGACTGTGCACCAGTGCACAAAGCAAGGTCCATAAAGACATGGATGAGTGAGTTTGGTGTGGAAGAACTTGACTGGCCTGCACAGAGTCCTGACCTCAACCCGATAGAACACATTTGGGATGAATTAGAGCGGAGACTGCAGGCCAGGCCTTCTTGTTCAACATCAGTGTCTGAGCTCACAAATGCGCTTCTGGAAGAATGGTCAAAAATTCCCATAAACACACTCCTAAACCCTGTGGAAAGCCTTTCCAGAAGCGTTAAAGCCGTTATAGCTGCAAAGGGTGAGCCGACATTATATTAAACCCTATGGATTAAGAATGTGATGTCACTCAAGTTCATATGCGTGTGAAGTCAGACGAGCGAATACTTTTGGCAATATAGTGTATTTACCCAGTGAACAACAAGTCTTGGTCGTATTTAACTAAAGTTAATGTCCTTATGTTATATTTGTTAGAAAACCCACAGGAAGTCCCATTAAAGTGTCAATCATTGTAGAGATGCATGTGTAACATAGCAGATGGTATCAGCTTTCATTTATTCCATATTCTTATAGTATCCTTGTAGTCATACTTTCTTATGATAAATAGCAGTATTAGTGTTGTGTGATTAAAGTGCAAGTAGTAGAAAGTAATATTTTTGTTCACTCTGGTACGTTCAGGGTAAAGAGAGAGAGAGGGAGAGAGAGAACAAGGATGCTTTAGGGCAGTGAGAGCAGGTGAGATGTAGGTGAGCAAGAAAAGGGGCAAATATTGAAGATGAGAGACCTGGGGAGGAGAGAAAAAGACAGTAGCAGAGAAGAGATCACTGGAGAGGAGAGAAAAAGAAGAAAGATGACGGCAAAAAAGATTAGATTGTAGGACCAGAGAAGAGGAGGAGAGAGGGCTGGAGAAGAGAAGAAAGGTTGAGAGGAGAGGAAAACAGATGCAGATGTCCCTGCTGCCCACCTAAGTGTACTTAAGTAAATAACAACAACAGTTTCCTAAAACTTGTTTACCAAAAAAATCTGCATTTGACTTGCATTGATTTCTGTTTATATGATTGTGGTTATGGTTGTACTTTATTAATCCTGTATCTATGTCATTATAACACACAATAATCCTTAACTGTAAAATGTAAAAAATATATATATATATACGAGGGTTCTTCGAAAAGTTTTAGCACTTTTTTTTACTTTATTTATTAAGAATTTCAAAAACAAATGACATCATTTTTCTATACAGTCACATTCTGATGCATTTTTCCCAGCGTCGTACTAACTTTTTAATGCCATCAGCAAAAAATTTGTTTTGGTTGAGCATGTAACCACTGATGCACCACTGCTTTCACATCATCACATGAAAATCTTCTTCCCCTTAAAGCTTCTTTGAGCAGTTCAAAAAGGTGAAAATCAGATATTGCTAAATCCAGACTATAAGCTCTCTCTCAGTCTCTCAAACATGACCAATTACTACTCCTCCCGCCCTCACCGTTTCCAACCAAAACATCTCAACATGTTGATGACTCAACCTGATTGAAGAACAAATTGTCAAATTTATTGTTCACACTCAGTTTACTAAGGCTGCTTGTCAAATGCAAATTAGCTAATACTCTTGGCTAGCTAAACAGTGCTACAGAAAGCTGATAATGATATTAGACATTAAGGATCCTTATTACTGTCCATGACAGTATTGTTAGATCAGTCTTTAAGTGGTTAAAATAAACAAACTGAACTGAAGTATTCTGATCACCTCTAACTCGAGACCATGTGGTAGATGTTCATCTGAAGCTGTTGTGAATGTAACTGAACATTTCATGTCAAGCCACAGACCTCAAGCTTTTTAGACCAAGTACCATCCCTGATCACAAACCCTACAATTTGCACTTAGAATGAATTGAGTGAGTCTGCGATTTTAAGCAGCCAACAACCTTGTGGAAGAACACATTCATATAATATAACATGACACCTCATAAACAATGACTGGAGGCAAGGTTTGAACCTGGGTCCCCAATAACCCAGCAGATATGCAGCACTCATATTCATGCTATTTCCATAAAATGGTTTGAGTTTTAAAATCCAGCTCTTAAAAGGATACAAATCGACAAGCTAACAAGCTTCATATAGATTTTCAGTAATGTTTGAATTTAGTAAGTTAAGAAACATCACTTTTGAATAATTTTAACAGTATGTATGGGGGTATAGTTCTGGAATACGCGACCATCTTCATGAAAGAGAGGTTACACCCTGGGGTGTGCCATGCGAAGCAATCGTTGGACTTCATCAGCTTATACAATTATATACTGTGATGCATATAGTCTAAACAGTGAGATCCTTGGGCTCCATCCAAAAATAAATCTGTTTGTTGACTCATCATCAAACTACTTTTTCATCACACCTAACTGTTAGGTCAATGAAAAATTAACATGTAAGGCCTTTTGATACCCTTTATTGTTTTTATTATTTAGAATCTGTAAATTCACCCATTTGCAGGATCTGCCGTACACAAAATGGCCAAAAGTATGCGAACACCTGACCATGAGCTTGTTGGTTTGTTTGTTTATTAGTATTTAACGTCATGTTTTACACACTTTGGTTACATTCATGACAGAAACGGTAGTTACTGGTTACACAAGAATCATCAGTTCACAAGTTTTAATGTCAAACACAGTCATGGACAATTTTGTATCTCCGATTCACCTCACTTGCATGTCTTTGGACAGTGGGAGGAAACCGGAGCTCCCGGAGGAAACCCACACAGACACAGGGAGAACATGCAAACTCCACACAAAAAGGACTCGTACCGACCCACCTGGGGATCGAACCCAAACATCTGTTAAGCTCAGGCACTGATAAAAAATAAGAAAGCCTGTTTCACAATTAACATTCCAATTAATTCCAAATGTGTTTAGTGGAGTTGAGGTCAGAACTCTGCACAGGCCTTTGAAGTTCCTTCAAACAAAACTAGTTAAACAATGCCTTGTCATCCTGCTACAGAGAAGGTCCATTTCTAATTTTTCCCATAAAGTTTGATGCACATAATTTAGTTATTTGAATAGTTGGGGTGGCATGGTGGAGTTCACAGCATGTTCTCCCTGTGTCTGCATGGGTTTCCTCCAGGAGCTCCGGTTTCCTCTCACAGTCCAAAGAGGTGAATTGAAGATGCAAAATTGCCCATGACTGTGTTTGATATTAAACTTGTGAACTGATGAATCTTGTGTAACCAGTAACTACCTGTTCTGTCATGAATGTAACCAATGTGTGGAAAACATGATGTTAAAATCCTAATAAATAAAAAAATAATAATATTTGAATATTTGTGTGGTTAAAAGGCCTAAACACAACTATTAAAAGGGGTGTCTACAGATTTTGCATTTAGCACAATATAGGGCAATGTGTATTTTTGTTCTGAACTCCTTGACTGTAATAACATAGATTAATTTTGTAACAAATGTGGAATTAGTATGAGCAGAGCTGTTAGAAACTTAACATGCCAATTAGGGTGAAATGAGTGACAATGAGTGCCAAATTATTTTAGATGTTCACTTCTTAATGAAGACACGTGTATTTTTAATTGATACCAGAATAAACTTAGTTGAAGGGGCACCACAACTTTACCATTTATTGGCAAAAATGAAAGTGGTACCTTCAGTCATGGTTTAAAGATGTATGCTAGGCACTTTCCATTAGGCTTTGTGGATCTATGGGTGTGTTCGAAAACCTAGTGAGCTCTCTACATAGACAGCATTTTACTTCATCCTCCCAAGAAGGAGGCTGTTCGAAATCCTAGATGCCTTAATATGCTCACTAGTAAGGTATCTTAAAATTTCAACTATATTTTGACTCGAGAACGAGTGAGCATCCGATGCTGCCTTAGCGGTGAAGGCAATCCCAGCATTCAATGCGACACAACTTTTCTCACAGAAAAATAAAAGAACATGGTGGAGTTATTTTCAAACGTAAATAAATTATTATTGATTTTTAATTGTATAAACTTGCACAATTGTATAAAATGTGCAAATGTGTCATTTATACGAGTTTGTCAGCGAATTTAACCATTTTCATTAAGCGTCTTTGAGTATCTTGAAAAGCGCTATATAAATAAAATGTATTATTTTCGGTACAGAGAGGGAGATGTTAGTTGGCATGCTAGTGCGTTGTACCACCCCATCCCATTGGTTTGAACGGCATGAGGCTAATTGTGTTAGCTTAGTAAGCGAAAACTGATGTTATCACTGTCTGAGTAGCGCGTTCGAATAATCTGCCTTATAAGTCAATGACCAATTAGAATCCTCTCTACTTAGGCAGCTGTCTATGTGGGCAGTAAGACAGCAAGGCATCTCACTAGGTTTTCGAACGCACCCTAAATGGGGAGTGTACATTAGTCCACATTACACATATGGTTCTTGCATTGTTGCTGTGAGGCAAAAAAAAAAACCTGTTTCCCTTATGAAATGGTCCACAGGCAAAATGAGTGCATTACATAACTCGAGTTTATAACAGCAAAAACACCACGTACACGCGATTCATTTTGTTTTGTCTGCCACATTCCTTTTGAAAAGCTGTGAAAAGCTATTATTATTTAAAACTACTCCACCTGGCATACCATACTCAACATATGAAAAATGTTCCACCTATTTTGTTTACTTTACACAGTGCCAGTCTAGTGTGAAAACGTTCAACTGAGCGCAATTAAAAATGTCCACACCTAGAATGGCTCCAACATCAGTTGCTATTTCAATTAGTGGGACTGACAAGAAATGTATATCCATGAAAAAAATGGCCATCCAGATGGTAATTTAAAACCTGTTTCCTCAAGCCTCCATCATAACCTCAAAGCATGTGCTAAGTATTTCCCAAAAAAATTATTTACTATTTATATTTAATCTTATGCTGCACAGCATTTCTCATGTGCTGTATAACAAGAACAAACATCCATCAGTTTGGCAGAATTGAAGCGTAGAATGAAAAGAGTTCAACCTACAGATGTTGTGAGACTGGAGAATTTCTACAGGGTACAATAGTGTTAAAACCGGTTCATGAAGCACCGGCGGTGAAAATGAACTCAAGAGCGTATGAGTACAAGCTAATTAAAATGTAAAACAGCATTACTTTACACCTGTAGATCAACCAATTAACAAATTACCAAATAAAAATAACATAAATTAAGCATTTAGCAATCAGTGATCAAGTGCATGATTTTTTTTGTTGCTTGGCAGGTGCAGGGGTCTAATGCACTGGGTCACAAGTGCAAATTTCAGCAGAGCTACCGACCTGACCGGGAGTCCTACAGAAACATTTGACTGTGTCTGAGGGACAAAAGGTTGAATGGGGTTTATCCTTGCTGCAATTGAGGTATGAGGATTCGCCGAGGCACCCATACAAATGGTAGGGAAATCACATCAAGGATCAAGTGCCATTCTTTGACCACGATGGTTGTTGAAAATAAGCATCTGGCAACTGCAAATGTGTGTTTGGATGGGAAGGCGGGGAAGTATGTGGCCTGTCCACATTCAGAAAGGGAGTGGTGTAGGTAGAAGAGGAATACAACAAATACAACAAAAGTAAACATTCTTTAGATTTACATTTTTCAGCTGTTAGAATGGGTGCCGCACAGCGTCACAAGTCCTGGGTTTAATCCTTGCCTCTGGTCACTTGCCTGTCAGGAAAGTCAGTTTTGAAAAAAATAAATACATCTATTTTGTTTTGCTTTGCTTTGATTCATTTTATCTGAACAACTGAATGATATTGTTTCTTTAGGCTGCTTTCATATATGGGGGTCACCAGAGCAGATCTGGTCCACATATTAGACTTGGCACAGCTTTTACGCGAGATGCCCTTCCTGACACAACCCTTCTTTTTATCCGGGCTTGGGACCGGCACTGAGAGCGTACTGAGAGGTGCACCTTTCAATGATTAGGTTGTATTGCCATCTCTCCTCCAACCTCAGTGGTAGTGGGATATCGTACTTTACTGCTGCGCCTATCTGAACATTTGAATAATGTTCATCAATTATTCATTTATTCAGTCAATGACTGTCATTAACCATGCCATCCTAATCAGCATTCTGATGGTTCCAAAGCCTGTTATGGAAATTCTGACCAAAATAAAGGAACATACCTCAAGACAGTCACTACTACTTACTCACTTACTCAGTCACTCCTTCACAACCATAGCATGATTTAGAGGAGCCAACAGACCTACTCACAATTTTGTGGAAGGAAAAAAGAAACATGGAGCCAAACCTCACAGAAAAGAAGAATAGAATTGAGGATTAAAACCAATTACGGCAGCAACAATTCCTGCTGCACAACCTCCACTCTTCTGGGAGGGCCAGATTTTGGAAGGATTTTGTTTTCCACTCAATAAAAAAAAAAAGGATTTGTAACATCAAGTACTAATGTTGGGCTGGCCTGAAGTTGACATGGTTGAGGTCTGGGCTCTGTCCAGGCCACTGAAGTATAGACCTCATTTTGTTCACAGGGATGCAGACATGCTGGAACTGTTGCCACAAAGTTAAAAGAATACTGCTTATACACTGATCAGCCATAACATTAAAACCACCTCCTTGTTTCTACACTCACTGTCCATTTTATCAGCTCCACTTACCATATAGAAGAGCTTTGTAGTTCTACAATTACTGACTGTAGTCCATCTGTTTCTCTGCATACTTTTTTAGCCTGTTTTCACCCTGTTCTTCAATGGTCAGGACCACCACAGAGCAGGTATTATTTAGGTGGTGGATCATTCTCAGCACTGCATTGACACTGACATGGTGGTGGCGTGTTAGTGTGTGTTGTTTTGGTATGAGTGGATCAGACACAGCAGCGCTGCTGGAGTTTTTAAATACCGTGTCCACTCACTGTCCACTCTGTTAGACACTCTTACCTAGTTGGTTCACCTTGTAGATGTAAAGTCAGAGACGATCGCTCATCTATAGCTGCTGTTTGAGTTGGTCATCTTTTAGACCTTCATCAGTGGTCACAAGACACTGCTGGCTAGATACTTTTGGTTGGTGGATAATTCTCAGTCCAGCAGGGACAGTGAGGTGTTTAAAAACTCCATCAGCATTGCTGTGTCTTATCCACTCTTACTAGCAGAACACAAACTAACACATCACCACCATGTCAGTGTCACTGCAGTGCTGAGAATGATCCACCACCTAAATAATACCTACTCTGTAGTGGTCCTGTGGGGGTCCTGACCATTGAAGAACAACATGAAGGGGGGG